>NC_057408.1:0-217036 GCF_019320065.1 Cervus canadensis | reverse complement strand
GGAAGCTTACCTTCCTCTGCAATTTTCTGGAAGAGTTTGAGTAAGATAGGTGTTAGCTCTTCTCTAAATTTTTGGTAGAATTCAGCTGTGAAGCCATCTGGTCCTGGGCTTTTGTTTGCTGGAAGATTTTGATTACAGTTTCGATTTCCTTGCTTGTGATGGGTCTGTTAAGATCTTCTATTTCTTCCTGGTTCAGTTTTGGAAAGTTATACTTTTCTAAGAATTTGTCCATTTCATCCAAGTTGTCCATTTTATTGGCATAGAGCTGCTGGTAGTAGTCCCTTATGATCCTTTGTATTTCAGTGTTGTCTGTTGTGATCTCTCCATTTTCATTTCTAATTTTGTTAATTTGGTTCTTCTCTCTTTGTTTCTTAATGAGTCTTGCTAATGGTTTGTCAATTTTGTTTATTTTTTCAAAAAAACCAGCTTTTAGCTTTGTTGATTTTTGCTATGGTCTCTTTAGTTTCTTTTGCATTTATTTCTGCCCTGATTTTTAAGATTTCTTTCCTTCTGCTAACCCTGGGGTTCTTCATTTCTTCCTTCTCTAATTGCTTTAGGTGTAGAGTTAGGTTATTTATTTGGCTTTTTTCTTGTTTCTTGATGTGAGCCTGTAATGCTATGAACCTTCCCCTTAGCACTGCTTTTACAGTATCCCATAGGTTTTGGGTTGTTGTGTTTTCATTTTCATTCATTTCTATGCATATTTTGATTTCTTTTTTGATTTCTTCTATGATTTGCTGGTTATTCAGAAGCGTGTTATTTAGCCTCCATGTGTTGAATTTTTAACAATTTTTTTCCTGTAATTGAGATCTAATCTTACTGCACTGTGGTCAAAAGATGACTGGAATGATTTCAATTTTTTTGAATTTTCCAAGACTAGATTTATGGCCCAGGATGTGATCTATTCTGGAGAAGGTTCCGTGTGCACTTGAGAAAAAGGTGAAGTTGATTGTTTTGGGGTGAAATGTCCTATAGATATCAATTAGGTCTAGCTGGTCCATTGTGTCATTTAAGGTTTGTGTTTCCTTGTTAATTTTCTGTTTAGTTGATCTATCCATAGTTGTGAGTGGGGTATTAAAGTCTCCCACTATTATTGTGTTACTATTAATTTCCTCTTTCATACTCGTTAGTGTTTGCCATACATATTGCGGTGCTCCTATGTTGGGTGCATATATATTTATAATTGTTATATCTTTTTCTTGGATTGATCCTTTGATCATTATGTAGTGTCCTTCTTTGTCTCTTTTCACATCCTTTATTTGAAAGTCTATTTTATCTGATATGAGTATTGCGACTCCTGCTTTCTTTTGGTCTCCGTTTGCATGAAATATTTTTTTTCCAGCCCTTCACTTTTAGTCTGTATGTGTCTCTTGTTTTGAGATGGGTCTCTTGTAGACAGCATATATAGGGGTCTTGTTTTTGTATCCATTCAGCCAGTCTTTGTCTTTTGGTTGGGGCATTCAACCCATTTACATTTAGGGTAATTATTGATAGGTGTGGTCCCGTTGCCATTTACTTTGTTGTTTTGGGTTCACATTTATACAACCTTTCTGCATTTCCTGTCTAGAGAAGATCCTTTAGCATTTGTTGAAGAGCTGGTTTGGTGGTGCTGAATTCTCTCAGCTTTTGCTTATCTGTAAAGCTTTTGAGTTCTCCTTCATATCTGAATGAGATCCTTGCTGGATACAGTAATCTAGGTTGTAGGTTATTTTCTTTCATTACTTTCAGGACGTCCTGCCATTCCCTTCTGGCCTGGAGGGTTTCTATTGATAGGTCAGCTGTTATCCTTATGGGAATCCCTTTGTGTGTTATTTGTTGTTTTTCCCTTGCTGCTTTTAATATTTGTTCTTTGTGTTTGACCTTTGTCAGTTTGATTAATATGTGTCTTGGGGTGTTTCGCCTTGGGTTTATCCTGTTTGGGACTCTCTGGGTTTCTTGGACTTGAGTGGCTATTTCCTTCCCCATTTTAGGGAAGTTTTCAGCTATTATCTCCTCGAGTATTTTCTCATGGCCTTTCTTTTTGTTTTCTTCTTCTGGAACTCCTATGATTCGAATGTTGGGGCGTTTCACAGTGTCCCAGAGGTCCCTGAGGTTGTCCTCATTTCTTTTGATCCTTTTTTCTTTTTTCCTCTCTGCTTCATTTATTTCCACCATTTTATCTTCTACCTCACTTATCCTATCTTCTGCCTCCGTTATTCTACTCTTGGTTCCCTCCAAAGTGTTTTTGATCTCATTCATTGCATTGTTCATTTTTAATTGACTCTTTTTTATTTCTTCTAGGTCTTTATTAAACAGTTCTTGAATCTTTTCAATCTTTGTTTCCAGGCTATTTATCTGTAACTCCATTTTGTTTTCAAGATTTTGGATCATTTTTATTATCATTATTCTAAATTCTTTTTCAGGTAGATTCCCTATCTCCTCCTCTTTTGTTTGACTTGGTGGGCATTTTTCATGTTCCTTTACCTGTTGGTTATTTCTTTGCCTTTTCATCTTGTTTAGATTGCTGTGTCTGGAGTGGACTTTCTGTATTCTGGAGGTCTGTGGTTCCTTTTTATTGTGGAGGATTTACCCAGTGGGTGGGGTTAGACGATTGGCTTGTCAAGGTTTCCCGGTTAGGGAAGCTTGCGTCAGTGTACTGGTGCGTGGAACTTGATTTCTTCTTTTTGGAGAACAATGGAGTGCCCAGTAATGAGTTTTGAGATGGGTCTATGTGTTAGGTGTCACCTTGGGCAGCCTGTATGTTGACATTCGGGGCTATGTTCCTGTGTTGCTGGAGAATTTGCGTGGTATGTCTTGCTCTAAAACTTATTGGCTCTTGGGTGGTGGTTGGTTTCAGTGTAGGTATGGAGGCTTTTGGACGGTCACTTATTACTTAAAGTTCCATGTAGTCAGGAGTTTTCTGGTGTTCTCAGGTTTTGGGCTTAAGTCTCCTGCCTCTGGATATTCTTCCTGTAGTCTCAGGACTTCTCCAACTATACAGCACTGATAATAAAACTTCTAGGTTAATGGCAAAAAGGTTCTCCCCCGTTAGGGACACCCAGAGAGGTTCACAGAGTTACATGAAGAAGAGGAGAGGGAGGAGGGAGATAGTGTTGAGCAGGAGGAGAAAAAGGGGGACTCAGGAGGAGAGAGACAGATCTACGCAGCTGTCTGTTCCCAGAATGTTCTCCGTAGCCCAGACACCCACCAGGATTCACAGAATTGGATTGGGAAGAAAAGGAGAAAGGAGGAAATAGAGGTGTTCTGAGGTAGAAAACAGAGAGTCAAGATTGGGAGAGAATAATCTTCGGTTTAAAGATAGGGCTTCTTTTTTTTTTTTTGTAAGGTTATAGTGTAGTGAAAATGAAAATGAAGAGTAGTAGAGGAGTACTAGAGGACTTTAAAAGAAATAAGAGAAAAAGAAAAATAGAAAATAAAAGAGAAAACGGAAAGGAGAAAGAAGAAGAAAAAAGAAAAAAAAGAAAAAGAAAAAAACAAAAAAAAAAATTTTTTTTTTTTCCCCTAATTAAAAAAATCGTAAAAATCTATGTAAATGAAAGTTAAGGAGTAATGGGGGAGTAATGGGGAATTTTGAAGGAAAATAAAAGAGAAAAAATAAAAAAGAAAAAATATAAAAAGAAAAAAAAATTTTTTTTTTTTTTTTTTAATTTCCTTACTTAGAAAAAAAAAGTAAAAATATATCTAGGAGTTTCTCTGGAGCTGCTGCGGTCAGTGTGGGTTCGGCTCAGTTTCAGATAGCTCCTCGTTCCAGCTTACACTTCTCGATATCTACAGAGCCCTTCCGGTGAAGTCGGTGTTTTCTACAGGGATTTTAATCCTTTGCACCAGTCCCTTCTGAAGCGGTTCCCTTTATTTGGCTTCTGTTTGCCGGTCTCTTCAGAGCCTCATTTCCGCCCTGACACAGGCGGGCGGAGGTGGACTCTTATTCAGTTAGCTAGTTCCGTTGCGCTGCTGGGAGGGCTGACGCTGCGGGGATGGGCTGGCGCTGCGGGGCGGGGCTGACGCTGCGGGGAGGGGCTGGCCCTGCGGGGGCGGGCTGGCGCTGCCGGAAGGGGCTGACGCTGCTTTCTCCGTCTGCTCTGCTCAGGCTCCCGGCTGTTCTATATGGAGCGCGCCCCGCGCTGCGCTAGGTTCCAGCCCTCGGGTGTTACACAAAAGCGCGGAAGGAAAAGCTGCGCCTGCTCTCTGTGCCTTCCCCGTCAGAGCGGTCCAGGCAGCGAGGGGCTTGATGGGCGCACTATCCCCAGGTGTGGCACACTCACTCCCTTCCGCGGACCCAGTCTCAGTTTCCGCTGACGCCAGTCGGGTGCGCGCGCCTTCCGCCCTCTGCGTCCCCAGCCCCAGTCCCCGCCCGCGCCGGTCGGGTGCCTGCGCCCTGTGTCTCGCCGCGACCTTCCCCTCCCCCCTGCCTCCTGCCTCCGGCGGGGCTGGGCGGGTCCGCAGCCTGCGACCTCTTCTTGGGACCTTCTCCGTCCCCCTGTTCTGCGAACGGCCGGCAGTGTGTTCCGGCCGGTCAATTTTCTCTCTTTTGGTCTCCCACAGTTCAAGTTGGCACCTCACAGAAGCTCCCTCCGATTGTCCTCAGGGCCCTCAGGCCCGGACCCTAGCCCAAGCAAGGCCGCCTAAGACTCCCTTCCCGGGACGGGTCTCCGTCCTTAGCTCTTTTGTCTCACTTTTTATCTTTTATATTTTGTCCTACCTCCTTTCGAAGACAATGGTCTGCTTTTCTGGGCGCCTGATGACCTCAGCTAGCGATCAGAAGTTGCCCTGTGAGGTTTGCTCTGCATTCAGTTATTCTTTCGATGAATTTGTAGGAGAGAAAGTGGTCTCCCCGTCCTACTCCTCCGCCATCTTGGCTCCTCTCAAACTTGGGTTTAAAGAATGAATAGAGTAACATAAAGGGAGAAAATTTGAGAGTGAATTGAAGAATTGAAGGTAATGATGAATTGCCATTCCATGTGTGGGATGTCTTTAGTTTTGGGGTGAGTATCATAGATACAATATGATCTTTATGGAGACTGACCTAGAGAAAAAACATCTCTGAATTTCCCCAGATTTATCTGCATCTCAGAGAAAACTTGGCATAATAGAAAGAGGATGAGATGGTTGGATGGCATCACCGACTTGATGGATATGAGTTTGAGCAAGCTTTGGAAGCTGGTGATGGACAGGGAAGCCTGGCGTGCTGCAGTCCCTGGGGTCACAAAGAATTGGACATGACTGAGCGACTGAAATGAACTGAACTAGGTTTCTCATAGTGTTTCTTCCAAGGAGCAAGTGTCTTTTAATTCCATGGCTGCAGTCACCATCTGCTGTGTTTTTGGAGCCCAAGAAAATAAAGTCTGTCACTATTTCCCCATCTATTTGCCATGAAGTGATGGGGATTTGATCAATCAGATTATTTCAGCCACCATCAGGCTGAATCCAGGCAGCCCAAGCCAAAATGATCAATTAAGCTGGGAGGTCTAGACACCAAATATCTACAACCTCTCAGGTCCACAGTTACCTACAAAATGAGGCTAAAATTCTTGCCCACTTAATGACTCAACTTACTTTCTGAATCAAATTAGGTTATGAACGTTGCAATCCTCTGAAAGTTAAAGTGCTGTATAAGTGGACAGCACATTAATCAACAGACTGGTCATTGTAGAGTCTAATCAGATCAATTAAGATCAATCAAGTCAACCAGGACTGAAGGAGAGAGCCAGTTACCATGTAAAAACAGTCTGCTTTAGGGCCGTCCCTTGTGTCCAATTTGCCACTTTTCCCTGTTTTTACTCCTGTTTAGTCCTGGAAACACTGCAAGTGATTTCCATCTGATTTAGGGAAGTAATGGAGCAAAGAGACTATCTGTAAACATAAAGAATACAATGAGAAACATTATGTGTGTATATAAAGAAAGTGAAATAAAACCAGGCGAAAAAAATTTTACAGCTTGTCTCAAAAGAATTATAAAATTAGTAGATGAAGGGTATGTTGTTACATTTTTATATTGCATTTTGCCAATGGAAGGGCCTCATAATATTTTTACTATACTTGTAGACTTGGCTCTTCTGCCTATAACATGGATTGAAAGCTGATTCTCTGGAATTGGGGACTGCTGGGAAGTGAAATGATTCCAGGGATGGGAGACAGCCTGATGTTATGATGGGCCAGGCTTTTTTAGCATCTCCTCTGGGCACAGAGCTGAGCAGGTGTGTGGCATCATGTCTGACTGTGCTGCTCATGCCAAAGCTTCCACCAGACATTCTTAAAGATGCTCTTCTTTTCTACTCTCCATCCTCCACATTTTGTACTCCATTATAAAAAGGAACCCAAAACAAAACAAAACAAGTGTTAATTACAAAAGGGCCTTATGGCTCCAATTTTGTTGTTTGTTGTTCAGTCACTAAGTCATGTCCAACTCGTTGTGACCCCCTGGACTGCACCACGCCAGGCTTCCCTGTCCTTCGCTATGTCCTGGAGTTTGCTGAAACTCATATCCATTGAGTCATGATGTCATCCAATCATCTCATCCTCTGTCACCCCTTCTCCTCCTGCCTTCAGTCTTTCTGAGCATCAGGGTCTTTTCCAATGAGTCGGCTGTTCACATCAGGAGGCCAAAGTATTGGAACTTCAGCTTCAGCACCAGTCCTTCCAATGACTATTCAGAGTTGATTTTCTTTAGGATTGACTGATTTGATCTCTTTGCAATTCAAGGGACTTTCAAGAGTCTCCTCCAACAGCACAGTATGAAAACATCAATTCTTTGCCACTCAGCCTTCTTTATGGTCCAACTCTCACATCCATCCATGACTACCAGAAAAACCATCGCTTCGACTATATGGACCTTTGTCAGCAAAGTGATGTCTTTGCTTTTTAATATGTTGTCCAAGTTTTTCATAACTTTTCTTCCAAGGAGCAAAGGTCTTTTAATTTCATGGCTGCAGTCACTGTCTGCAGTGATTTTGGAGCCCAATAAAATGAAATCTGTCACTATTTTCATTTTTTCCTCTCTGTTTGCCATAAAGTGATGGGACTCGATGCCATGATCTTAGTTTTTTGAATGTTGAGTTTTAAGCCAGTTCTTTCACTCTGCTCTTTCACTTTCATCCAGAGGCTCTCTAGTTTCTCTTTGCTTTCAGCCCTTAGGATGGTATCATCTGTATATCTGGGGTTGCTGATATTTCTCCCAGCAATCTTGATTCCAGCTTGTGCTTCATCCAGCCTGGCATCTTGCTTGATGTACTCTGCATATAATTTAAATAAGCAGGGTGACAATATACAGCCTTGATATATTCCTTTCCCAATTTGCAACCAGTCCATTATTCCATGTCTGGTTCTAACTATTGCTTCTTAACCGGCATACAAGTTTCTCAGGAGGAAGTTAAGGTAGTCTGGTATCCCATCACTTTAAGAGTTCTCCATAGTTTGATGTAATTCACACAGTCAAAAGCTTTAGGATACTCAGTGAAGCAGAAGTAGATGTTTTTCTGGAATTCTCTTACTTTTTCTGTGATCCAACAGATGTTGGCAATTTGATCTCTGGTTCCTCTGCCTTTTCTGAATCCATCTTGTACATATGGAAGTTCTTAGTTCATGTACTTTTGAAGCATAGTTTGAAGGATTTTGAGCATAATCTTGCTAGTGTATGAAATGAGTGCAATGATATAGTAGTTTGAACATTCTTTGGCATTGTCTTTCTTTGGGATTGGAATGAAAACCAACCATTTCTAGTCCTGTGGCCACTACTGAGTTTTCCAAATTTGTTGGCATATTGAGTACAGCACTTTAATAATCTCATCTTTTAGTATTGTGAATAGCTCAGTTGGAATTCCATCACATCCACTAGCTTTGTTCATGGTAACAATTCCTAAAGTCTACTCAATTTCACACTCCAGGATGTCTGGCTCTAGGTGAGTGATCACACCATGGTGGTTACCTGGGTCATTAAGACCTTTTTTGTACAGTTCTTCTGTGTATTCTTGCCACCTCTTCTTAATCTTTTCTGCTTCTGTTAGGTCCTTGCAATTTCTGTCTTTATGGTGCCCATTTTTGTATGAAATCTTCCCTTGGTATCTCTAATTTTCTTGAAGAGATCTCTTATCTTTCCCATAGATTTTTTTTTTTTCTCTCTTTTTTTTTTTTTTTTTTTTGGTGCACCGTTCCTGGAAGTACTGCAATACCAGGTCGATGCGTGGAGTGGACGGAGCAAGCTCCCATTCCAACTCCCAGCTCCAAAAATCCATTTAATATATTGTCCTCGGATAGAGGACGCATCAGACATTAAACTGATAAGAACAGATACTACACTTGATCTTAGCCAAAAGGCCGAGAAGCGATCCCCATAGATTTTTTTCCTCTATTTTTGTGTATTGTTCACTTAAGAAGTCTTTCTTAGCTTTCCTTGCTATTCTTCGGAACTCTGCATTCCGTTGTGTATATCTTTCCCATTCTCCTTTTCCTTTTCCTTCTCTTCTTTTCTCAACTATTTATAAGTCCTCCTCAGAAAACCATTTTATCTTCTTGCATTTCTTTTCCTTTGAGTTGGTTTTGGCCATGCCTCCTGTACAATGTTATGAATAGTTCTTCAGCCATACTACTTCAGGCATTCTGTCTATCAGATCTAATCTCTTGAATCTATTTGTCACTTCCACTGTATAATCATAAGAGACTTGATTTAGGTCATAATGGGAAAGCATCTGCCTATAATGTGGGAGACCCAGGTTTGATCCCTGGGTTGGGAAGATCCTCTGGAGAACCCACTCCAGTATTCTTGCCTGGAAAATCCCATGGATGGAGGAGCATGGTAGGCTACAGTCCATGGGGTCGCAGAGAGTTGGACACCACTGAGCGACTACACTTTCACTTTGAATGGCGTAGTGGCTTTCTCTACTTGCTTCAATTTAAGTTTAATTTTGCAATAAGAGCTCATGATCTGAGCCAAAGTCATCTCCAGGTCTTGTTTTTCTGACTGTATAGAGCTTCTCCATTGCTGGCTGCAAAGAATGTAATCAATCTGATTTTGATATTGACCATCTGGTGATGTCCATGTGTAGGGTTGTCTCTTGTGTTGTTGGAAGAGGGTGTTTGCTATGTCCAGTGTGTTCTCTGGACAAAACTCTTTTATCCTTTGCCCTGCTTCATTTTGTATTTCAAGGCCCAACTTGCCTTGAGTTTATGGGGCAACAGATACTCCAGTTATCTCTTGACTTCCTACTGTTGCATTCCAATTCCCTATGATGAAAAGGACATCATTTTTGGTGTTAGTTCTAGAAGGTCTTGTATGTCTTCATAGAACTGTTTGACTTCAGCTTCTTCGGCATTAGTGGTTGGGGTATAGACTTGGATTATTTTGATGTTGAATGGTTTGCCTTAGAAACAAACCAAGATCATCTTGTTGTTTATGAGATTGCACCTAAGTACTGCATTTTGGACTCTTTTGTTGACTATGAGGGCCACTCCAGTTCTTCTAAGGGATTCTTGCCCATAGTAGTAGATATAATGGTCATCTGATTTAACTTCACCCATTCCTGTCCATTTCAGTTCACTGATTCCTAAAATGTCTGAGTGACATGCCTAAAATAGCGATGTTTACTCTTGCTATCTCCTTTTTGAGTCGGCCACAACTGAGCAACTGAATAACAACAGATCTCCTTTTTGACCACATCCAATTTACCTTGATTCACCAACTTTGATGCTTATTCTTTATTACCCTGATATGTCAATGCTTTTTAATGATTAATGCTTCAGTATTTGATCTATATCTGAAGAAGTTTTACTCCTGCGTTGCAGATTTGTTAATTTGTTTATTCAGTTTGCTATAGACTAAACTGCATGCCTCAAATATTCCTATGTTGAAACCCTAATCCCTAATGTGACTATATTTTGAGATAGGGTTTTAGGAGGTAACTAAGGTTAAATGAAATCAGAAGGGTATGTCCCTAACCTGATATGATTGGTGGCCTTATAAGAAGAGGAGGAGAGAGAGACCCAGAAGGTAGCCATCTACAAGCCAAGATTGATCTCACTAGGAATCAAACTGGCTGGCACCTTCATCTTGAACTTTTCAGCTTCTGGTGCTGTGAGAAAATGAATTTCTGTTGCTTAAGTCATGCAAGCTATGGTATTTTGTTATGGTGGCCAAAGCTGACAAATACACAGTTAAATTGAGTGGGATTTTTAATTCTCTATCAATTAAGAAGGATCAAGTTGTCTATTCAATTATGAAGCCATTTGTGCTTCTCAAATGTGTACTGCCTTCACTATTCAAAAAACAAGAAGGTGGTATCCAAAGGGGTTGCATAACTTGTTAACATTTTTCCAGTGATAAAGCATCTCAAGTCTAGCACCAGAGCCTATTTTAGTATGCTTAAACCACTGCACAAATTAGATACCATCAAATCCAGAGCCTTGTCTCAAGTGCCAAAATAATCCATCTAAACATGATTCAAAAGAGGATTAATAAAAATGACTATGTTGAAAAAAAGAGTTGTGATCAGCAAAAACCAAAGCAAAATAAAACTTTACCATAAGCAAATCAAAATTTAAATGACAGACTAGAGCAAAATGATTTGCAATTTAGATCACAGACCAATAATGTTATAAGAAAAGCAAATAGACAGTTCACAGTAAAAGAAACATAAACAGCTTTCACATTTATGAAAAGATTCTCTCTACACCCCTCATAATAAAAGAAATGCAAATTTAAATTTCACTGAGATGTTATTCTTCATCTATTAGATGGAGAAGATCCAAAAGTTTGATACTACATTCTTTTCAAGTCTGTGGGACAACAGTCCCTCTCATTCATGACAGAAGGGAAAATAAGTACATGCCTTCTGGAAAGTAAGTAAAAAATATCCAAAATTTTAAGTATATCCTTTTGACCCAGATTGTCATTTATGAGAATTGATATTATGTGCGATATAACTTGCAAAAGTATAGAATGGCTTTTGTCCACAATTATTCATTCAGAATTATTTGTAAAAGTAAACAAATGGAAAAGACCCAAAAGTCCATCAATGAGAGACTACTCAAATAAACTATGGCATTAATCATATGATAGAATACACTAAACTGAGAAGAGAGAGATGAAGACCCTCTTTATGTACTGATATGGAAGGATCTCCAAGGCATATTGTTAGGTGAGAAAAGCAAAGGATAAATGTTATGCTAACTTTAAAAAGCCAAATACTTATAATGACCTAAATAAGTACTGCAAGATATACAAGCTTGTTAGTGTCTTATGAGGATGGAGATTAGTGAGTATGAGGCCAAAGGAGGATAAGAAAGAGTGTGACTTTTGACTCTACACATGTTCCTAAAATAATTTTTGTTTTTTGAAACATGTGAATTCATTACCTATTCATAACTAATAGAAAAATAAAACAATAGAGAGAGAGAGAGAGAGAAATCCATGAGGGGATTCCATGAGAAGAATCCAATATTCTCAGTAATCCATGCCTCTTTGTTCTATTTTTTTGATGTGAAGAAAGTCTTCATTATGTCTCTTTTCGGTAGTTTCAGATTAATAACAAATTTGGCAGTTTAAGAAATACATATAGAAGAATTAGTAACTGCATGTTCTGAAAATGCAATATTTAAAGGAAATTTGGCCAAGAAAAAATAATAACACTAGAATAATCTTGCCACAGTTTAAAATGTTCTCAATTACTGGCTATATGTCTATAATGAAAATAACAGAGACCTTAGCGACTAGTCAATTTGAGTTCAAATCTCATTTCTGCCACTAGCAACCTTTGTGTTCTTGGATGAATATCTTTACTACTAAAACTTCAGTTACTGTTCTCTGATGGTCATTGTAAGTAATATCTGTAGTAGATGTACTGAATATCCATTAAGGTTATTCAGGTTAAAGAGCTGGAATTGGTAGGTTTGTCATAGAGGGTAGCTATTTTTAGATGATTTCTATGTTGTCACTGTGAAAATTCCATAAAGCCTGCAGTTATTTGCAAAATAAAGGCAGTCTACAGAGTCAATAACATTTCACCTATTTGAAATTTTACCATCTTCAATCTCACTTACCACCAGAGTACAGAAAAAGAAAGAAGCAAACAATGGCTCTCAGTAGCAAAACAGATTCTGCAAATATCTGTATGAATGGTTGAGCATTTGACTCTTAGAAGAGCCCCCTAAAAGCCCCCTTTAGAGCTGATTTGGCTTTGATCTCACAGTAGCGCTAAGAACAAAATTAGAGAAGGAACTGACAGAGTCATATTTACTGTCCAATGAAAGTGACAGACAATGGCCTGAGAGGAGAGCCATATAAAGCAAACATAGAAACTTAAGAGCCTAACATGTGAGAGCTTTTTATCTAGGAATACATATCTATAGATACATATCCCAATAAGTTGTGAAGACCTTGTTGTTTCAGGCCAGGTCCATTGCAAATATTTATCCAACAGTTTGACAAGGTATGGAAGAATAAAAATTTTCATTAAAAATGGTTAAAATAAAAATTAATGCTGATACTTAAATACCTGCTTATGTCAAAACTCAGTTATCTTTAATTATTCATTCCCTATGTTTTATCACAAATAGCTACAATTTCACTGTGTCCAACTTTTTGTGACCCCATGGACTATAGCCCACCAGGATCCTCTGTCCATGGAATTCTCCAGGCCAGAATACTGGAGTGGGTATCCATTCCCTTCTCCAAGGGATCTTCTTGATCCAGGGACCAAGCCTGGGTCTCCTGCACTGCAGGCAGATTCTTTACCATCTGAGCCACCGGGGCAGTCCCTTTAGAAATAGAAATTCTATCAGAAAAATCTGGTCTGAGATAAATAAAAACCTCTAAATTAATTCAAACCAAGAAAGCTGCACAATAAATAGGATGTTGCTCTTATGTGCTCATGGAAACTCCTGTAAATGAACAGAACAAAATTACCTGTACTGCCTCTGATTTAAGGCTTATGGCATGGTGTGTAATATTTTCCACCAGGTTCTCTACTTGAATTATTCCTATTTGCTTAAATTTTCAGAAATCCAAGGGCTGAATAAGTCACTTTTGCAAGCTGCAAATTGCTTTAAGGGGAAACACTTCAGTTGTTGTGTATGTAACTTAGTAAAAGTGAAAGTAAAAGAGAAAGTGTTATAGTTGCTCAGTTGTGTCGACTCTTTGTGACCCCATGAACTGCAGCCCACCAGTCCTCTGTCCTCTGTCCATGGAATTCTCTAGGCAAGAATACTGAAGTGTGTTGCCATTTCCTTCTCTAGGCGATCGTCCATCCCAATCCAGGGATCAAACCTGGGTCCCCTGCATTGCAAGCAGATTAACGATATCCTCTTTGGGGCCATGGACTAGAGATCTTAATTCCTGTTGAGTTTTTGTTTACAGAGACAGGCATGAAGAAGATGTTTGCCCTGAAAACTTTGATGCCATCCCCCTGGGATTACTACAACTCTTCTCAGTAACAGAACTGCAAGAAATTCGGCCATATTTTCCAAACAAGTAGCAATCAAACTGCTAGTGCACCCTCTGCATCACATATTTTTTAGATGACCTATGTGGCTATGTTCTTTTGGGTCAACACTCTTCCTTTATTATGTGCAGTCCCCAGTCACTCTGCAAATAGCTATGCCACTTCTGTGGCTGCTAACCACAGAAATTGTAAGACCATTTTCAAAAGTGTGTTTATTATGGAAAGTGACAAGTTTCTTTTATTGTTGTTATCATCATACCAACAAAATAATAATGAAGAATCAACTCATGTTTGTTAATTGAATCCCACTTCAGCCGCAGAGTATAGATCCGTAACCTCCAGGTTCCCTGAACTGATGGCGAACATGTGGGAAGTGGTGGGGGCAGGGCAGGACAGAGGTACCAGAATCACCTGGGGACTTATTCCAAGTGTTCTTGCACGTTTCTATAGTTTTCTCTCATCCCCAATTCATTTGAATACATACTTGTGAGGGAGTTTTGTGGATTTAGAAAAAAATTTCCCAGATGATTCTGATACATTAAATGCAATAATAATAATACATATCATATAATAGCAAACACTTATTGAATGTGCTCTATAGGCTGGACATGTTCCTAAAATCTACCTTTTCCTGTTTAAGACCTTTTCTCTGTGATTAATACAATAAGTTGATATTACAGTTTGGAAATTAACTGCATAATGTTATCCACAGACTTTTCCCTATCCCCTTGTAATAAATTTTAAAATGTTTTCATAAGAAAACATGGTGTATTGAAAGAACAACTCTTTCTTGTGTGCTATATGTGGTTTTGAATAGAAAATATTATCCTGAACTTCAGTTTCCTTATTTGTGGTACATGTGGATAATAAAAGCCTCTTTGTCAGAGTCAACACTTTATATTAAAATAAAATAAATGCAGTTATATCATGCAGTGAGTACTTTTGCAGAAGCTTGCAGTATAAGTAAAACATGTGCTTCTATATGATTTTTGCCTCCAGAGGAAGTATCACCTGAGGCAAAAGCTTAGAGCTCTGTGTTATAATTCCTGTAGCCTTATAACACCCAGCATCATTCCAAGTCTACAAGGAAGAACTCACTTTACATACTTGTGGATTAGAAACATAAGGTGAGATGAGGTGATAGGCTTGGAACTCTGGACTTTGCTGGTCCTGGACAAAGGCAGAGCTACAAGTCAAAGGAATTGGAGGGGAAAAGCCGTGCAAAACAAAAATGGGGACCACTAGAGATAACCGGTTCTCCTAATCTGTTTTCCCAAGATCTGGTGCTGTCACAATTGCATAGCCTTGAACCACCCACCTTGAAGACTGGGAAGTCTGTATCTTTCCCACCCACCCTCTTACATTCCAAATACCTCTCCTTAAAATACACAAAAGTTGGGGCTGGGGTGGTGTGATTAATACGAACCTGTCTGGAGTGCAATTCCATCACCCCATGGCCTTCTCATTTTTTTAGATGGTGAGAAAATGCTTTTCACAGCTATGATGACACAGCCAGAAATATCACCTTTTGAAGACATCATAACTGTGAGATATGACACTCTTTCAGCCGTTAGAAGGTTATTTGCTGTAGCCATTAAATACAGCCCTGTCACTCCCACTCACCTGAGCCATATTTCCTCCTTCAATAGATTATCCATAAATACAGGCTCAGGTACAAATACAAATAATGAACATTCACAGCTAAAAAGACCTACACAGTCAGATCTTGCCAAAGGGCAGAGCTTTCCCTCTAAGAAAGAAGTGATCCTGCTGTGGAGCAGGCTCAGCAGAACCCAGAGGCCAGATCTCCTTGGAAGGGTCTCAGAGGCTCAAGTCAATGTAGCTTCTCCAGTTTCTGAGTAATACAGAGCCCTTGCCCACTAAATTTCAAGGGTGTAGCTGTCTGCTCATTTGCTAGTCCACTCTACTTTGCTGCCATTTGTTAATTAGAATGAGTTATTAGCTGTAACTTATCTAGTATTTAATTCTAGTTAGTATTAATATTGGTAATAATGCATTACACATGTGTAGATTCTACAATTTCCAAAACACAGGCAAATAGTGTACTCATTTAATCAAATATATTATATATGTATATAAATGTTTTCCTAATCTAGAAAGTTTATTAAGCATTTTATGTGTGCTGTGAAATGAAAATATCTTCTGCCATAATGATAAACAAGAAATGTCACAGCCATCAGCAATTTCTGGCCTTCAAATGTGAATGAGTCCTCCCCAAACTGTGATCTAGTGGGTGCTGCCAACCCCCATGGTGATTGCTGAGGAGCTGGGGGAATGCAAGAAGCAAGGTGAACAAGGAAACAGGAATGGCCCAGATAACTGAGGTGCATATGAAAGGAATGAATTTGGTGAGCCCAAAGGATTGCCATACATAGAATGCTAAATTCCTTAACTTGATACCTGATTTTTGATGTTCAGACTGCCTGCTCCCTTTGTTTCAAACTTGTATATAGCCTAACTTCCCCTCCTGCCTCCTTGGAGCAATTTTTTCAGAGCTACTGAGATGCCAACTCTCAGGCTCAGAGTCCTAAACATCCCCACCAAATAAAATAACTCTCTACTTTCAGGTTGTGACTATATTTTTTAGTTGACAGTGCTTAGCACTTCCCTGGGAACCTGGTGAAATACAAAAAAATTTAGAAAATACACAGTAATTTATCATCAAACTCATCAAACTAGGGTTAAAACTTTCACCTCATGCAAGTGTGAGAGAATACTGTGTAATTAAATGCAAGATTGCAAAGCACAAGTGACTACCTCTGAGGTGTCCCCTGGGGTTAATAGGACTTTAGTTTGGCTCTGAGAATTAGACGTCTGCAGGAGACCTTTATCTGGATTCTAAACATAGAATCTCTGTAAAAAAAAATCAGCACGTCATCCCAAGAAGTGAGTGAAAAGTGAAAGTGAAAGTCACTCAGTCCTGTCTGTCTAGCCCATGGAATTCTCTAGGCCAGAATACTGGAGTGGGTAGCCTTTCTCTTCTCCAGGGGATCTTCTAACCCAGGGATTGAATTCAGGTCTCCCGTATTGCAGGCAGATTTTTTACCAGCTGAGCCACAAGGGAAGCCCAAGAATATCGGCGTGAGTGGCCTATCCCCAGGAGATTTTCTTGACCCAGGAATTGAATTGATCTCCTTTAGGATGGATTGGTTGGCCCAACCAGTCCATCCTAAAGGAGATCAATCCTGGGTGTTCATTGGAAGGACTGATGATGAAGCTGAAACTCCAGTACTTTGGCCACCTCATGTGAAGAGTTGACTCATTGGAAAAGACCCTGATGCTGGGAGGGATTGGGGGCAGGAGGAGAAAGGGACGACAGAGGATGAGATGGCTGGATGGCATCACCAACTTGATGGACATGAGTTTGAGTGAACTCTGGGAGTTGGTGATGGACAGGGAGGCCTGGTGTGCTGCGATTCATGGGGTCGCAAAGAGTCGGACACGACCAAGCAACTGAACTGAACTGAACTGAACTTCTGCATTGCAGGCAGATTCTGTACCAACTGAGCTATCAGGGAAGGAGTAAGTAGAAAGATTCAAAGGGAAGAATATTTGTGACATACAAGGGACTATTTTCTGGAAGAGAATAGAACACTTGAATTGCTCATGAAACTTTCACATTGACAGAAATAACCCTGGAAAATCAGGCAGGCCTTAGAAATAACTTTTGTAGATTTGTGTAATACTGTGATGTATGTAGTAATTTCCAAGGATTATCTACAAATTCAGAAGCTTTCTTTGTTCACTAGAGCTCATGTCCCACATCCTTAAATAAATTCTTACTCAAGAGAGGTTCAACTCATGGGAAAAACCCATGAGAGACTTAGAACTTGGTTTCTTTTCATGGCTCAAGACAGAATTGTCTACCACAGAAAAAAAATATTAGCCTATTTATGAGTTGTGTTTTTGTCTACATGTTATTCACAATGTTGTTGTATTTGATTAGTGAAGAGGACCTCTTGAAGAGGTTTCTTGTTGAGAAAAAGATATTGTATTTCACAAACAGGTATTAATTTCACAAGATTCTTCCTTCTACTGATAAAATATTTTCATGTGGCAATAGCTCTATTTGTAGAATAAAGTATTATTAAAATCCTTTTCACCCTAGAAGTACATGACATATATATTTGTAGGCTAAATGTTTTATCACTTCACCAGCTCCCAGGTCTTCAATGTATTATCTATCTCAAAGATATAATATACACATAAAATTCATATAAATATACTTTTGCAAGCATGTATATGTATATGGTGGGAGAAGTGAGTTTGTTAACACTCATGAAAGCAGCTTCATTTTGTGATCTGGCTATTAGCATGTCAAGAATTAGAAAGGACCCGCATACAACAGTGTGTTGAAGAGATCTGATCTGCTCAATTTTGACCCACAGCAGTCTGTTCAACATACTGTAGCTAGAAAGATCCTTGTGAAAGTAAAGCAGTTGTTGTCAGTTTATTGCTTAAAGTCTTGCTATGGTTTCTCATTAGAGTTAAAATAACAGTCAAGTCCTCAGCAGTGCCTAGAGGCACTTCCTGATCTGGTCTTCATTTCTTCTTATTTATTTCCTTGTTTTGTTCACTCTGCCTAGTTGTGTTTTTGCTGCCCTTGAAAGACGCCTAGCACATTTCTGGCCCAGAGACTTTCCCCTTGATGCTCTCTGTTTCTGACATACACTTCCTTCAGATCTTCACTTTCACTCCTTCAACTTACTGAGATTTCTGCTTAAAGGTCACTTCCTCAAAGAGGCCTTTTCTGATCACTCCCCCTGAGACTGTCTTCTTGTCCCTCCCTAGCCCATTGTCTTGCTTTATTTTGCTCTTAGGATCTAGGACAACCTGTCATTATATAATGCATCCACTTGTTACTCATTTAACATACATATTTCCTAAACAGGAATGTCAGTTCCTCAAAAGAATGAGTTCTGTTTTGCTTTCTTCTGTATATCTGGCACATATTAGATACTCATTAAAGAAAAATAGTAGGATGGCATTTGTAGGCTTATTTGTTTATTTACTTATTGATTAATTTATAGTTACCATCATACACCTACTATCCAACTTGAGAACTAGAATGTTATCAGAAACTGTCATCTGCCTATGTAGGCCCCTCCCTACCTCACACACTCTTCCCTCCCATTTAAAATGATACTTATCTTGAATTTTGTGTTATAATTTCCTTCCTTTTAAATACAGTTTTGTTGTATAGATGTATCTATCTAAACCTGTATATTATCTAGAATACATTCTTTCCTTGTATTTGTTACTGAATTTTATTTAAAAAGAATATATCATTCACATGTAATCCCTGGAAATTTTTTTCTATCAATTTTATACTGATTAGTTTCAGAGAAACCAGAGATCAATTGCCAGCATTTGCTGGATTGTAGAGAAAGCAAGGGGATTCCAGAAAAACATCTACCTCTGTTGCATTGACTATGCTAAAGCATTTGACTGTGTGGATCATAACAAACTGTGGAAAGCTCTTAAAGAGATGAGAATACCAGATCATCTTACCTGTCTCCTGAGAAACCTGTATGCGGGTCAAGAAGCAATACTTAGAATCCTGTATGGAACAACTGACTGGTTCAGGATTGAGAAAGGAGTACTAAAAGGATATTTATTATCACTCTCTTTGTTTAACTTATATGCAGAACATGCAAAATGTCAGGCTGGATGAGTTACAAGCTGGAATCAAGATTGCAGGGAGAAATATCAACAACTTCAGATATGTGAATGATATCATCCTAATCTCAGAAAGCAAAGAGGAAACTAAAGAGCTTCTTGATGAGGGTGAAGGAGGAAAGTGAAAGAGCTGTCTTAAAACAATATTAAAAAACTAAGATCATGGCCTCTGGTCCCATAATTTCATGGTGAAAAGAAGAGGAAAGTTGAAAGCAATGATAGATTTCTTCTTCTTGGACTTTAAAATCACTGTGAATGGTGACTGCAGCCATGAAATTAGAAGGCACTTGCTCCTTGGAAGGAAAGCTATGACAAACCTAGACAGTATATTAAAAAGCAAAGCCATCACTTTGCCAACAATGGTCCATTTAGTCAAGGGTATGGTCTTTCCAGTAGTCACTAACAGATGTGAGAGCTGGAAAATAAAGAAGGCAGAGAACCAAAGAATTGATGCTTTTGAACTGTGGTGCTGGAGAAGACTCTTGAGAATTCCTTGGAAAGCAAGGAGATCAAATCAGTCAATCTTAAAGGAAATCAATCCTGAATACTCTATGGAAGGACTGATACTGAAGCTGAAGCTCCAATACTTGGGCCACCTGATACAAACAACTGACTCATTAGAAGAGACCCTGATGCTGGGAAAGATTGAAGACAGAAGGAGAAGAAGGCAACAGAGGGTGAGATGGTTGGATGGCATCACCGAGTCAATGGACACAAACTTCGGCAAAGTCCAGGAGATTGTGAGTAACAGAGAAGCCTGGCATGCTACATTCCATGGGGTTGCAAAGAGTTGGAGACAACTTGGCAACTGAACAACAACAGATTCATTGATTTTTTAAAAAATTTTGATATTATATTGTCTTGATACATGTCTGTGATCCAATCATTTTCACAGTTACATAGCAGTATTCCTTTTTGTGAGTGTACCACAATTTATTTTCACATTGTTTTCTAAAGAGTATTCTAGTACGATCTTCTCTTTCAGAAATTGAGGAGATCTGGCAGAGTTCTTAATCAGTTTGTCCAAGGCCACTGAAACAATCAAGATTTGGGCTCAGACTCTCTATTGAGTTTTCCTTCCAATTTGTAAAGACTTGTTAGGAGGTATCTTGACTGTGATGCCCTATAGTCAGTTGAAAATTGAGCATGTTTTGGACATTTTTTTCCCGAGGAAGTCTCTCCTAGTTCTTCCAAACTGGCTCACACCAGCTTTCTCACATGTAGGTTCAGTTTCATTTAAGTTTCCAAAATAAATGTGGTAGAAGGAAATATATTAATGATCCTAGCTGGTGAGATTTCAAATGAGGTCCCCCAGGACCCAGTATAAAAACTTTGGCTAGCAGATAGACTTAGGAGTTAGTGTGTCTCCCCCAGTCCCAGCCTTGCTATTACCAGCTTCTTACTCTCCCATATTAGTCCAACTGTAACAGAGTCTTCCCACATGTAGTAGAGCTCAGCCTTGTAGCCTCACCTTGACCAGTCTTATCCCCTAATTCTGGAAACAGTATAATTCCCAATATGATTGCAAAGACCTGACAGCATCTGGATTCTCAGTTCTGGAGTCCTGCTTGCTTGGTCAGAACTGAGAAAGCAGATCACTCTTGGATTTATGATAGAAAACATTGTATTTATGGATACAAGCCTTCCATTTAAGCTGCACATCAGGAATTATAGCCAGGACAGTTTTTCTGAATTTGTTAAAAAAAAAAAAATGAAATCAGGAGTGAGATTTGTGACCAAAGGCCAGTCAGACGCTAACTGGACTTGATGGGTCTAAAAACACAAGTGACATAATCTCAGACAAAGATGATTATATTTAAAATTTACATAACTTTGTAATGCAACATCACACATTGTGATAGTGCACATTGGGATAGATCAATTTTATAGCACATATTCTTAAGTAGTTCATGGATTTTGGCTCTATACAGTAACTTCTGGAAATATATTGTAGAGATCATTTTAAATACAAAAACTTTTTCACACAAAGATGTTCATGCAGCTTTACATACCTTCAAAAAGAAAGATAACAAGCTAAATCTTCATTGGGGTAATAAATAAATTAAATTGAAATAGTTATAATTTCCATTATAGGGATAGCACTAATCTTAAAGCTTACATGCTTTGAATAACATTGCCATTATAATACTAAAATGATATATGAAAAATTAAAATCATACTATAGCATAATCACAAGGGTGAAAAACAACTTCCTCCCACAAACTATGACAGAGAATAAGACTAATGGAACTTCTCCAAAATATTCAAAGTGATGAAATTATAGCTGTCTCCTAGCTGACTTTGTTTTCATCGTCTTGAACTGTGGTTCTGGAGAAGACTCCTGAGAGTCCCTTGAACAGCAAGGAAATCAAGCCAGTCAATCCTAAAGGAAATCAACCCTGAATATTCATTGGAAGGACTGATGCTGAAGCTGAAGCTCCAATACTTTGGCTACCTGATGCAAAGAGCTGACTCATTGGAAAAGACCCTGATGCTGGGAAAGATTGAGTGCAAGAGGAGTAGGGGGCAACAGAGGATGAGATGGTTAGATGGCATCATCAACTCAATGGACATGAGTCTGAGCAAACTTCAAGAGATAGTGACGGACAGGGAAGCCTGGTGTGCAAAAAGTTGCATGGGGTCGCAAAAATTTGGACACAATTGAGCAACCAAACAACAACAAATATATCACTTTTACAAGAAGAAAAAATAACCAAACTAAAAAAATCAAACACGACACCTTTCAATTAAAAACCCAGATACACAGAAGACAGTGGAAAAAATAGTCTCAAAGATCTTTAAACTGTGTCCTTCCCTGCATGGATCTCTCATCCTGTTGAGATCAGAGTAGGGAAGCCCTTTTTAGGTGTCTGTGGAACATTTGCTTTAGAGATTACCTTCAAAAGTAGAAATAGATACAAGACGTAAAATAATTTACTCCATGGTAAAAGTAGATTTTCAAATCAGATGGAATCAGAGGGATCAGTTCATGTTTATAAATGTATTTAGAACATTATTTGACACATTATAAATGCTAAAAATAAAATAAGCTATTATTGTTATCATCACAATTCAGTACATGCATTTCCATTGGTGGCTGTCAGTTTAAGAAAATGATGATAAAACTTCAAACATTTGATCTTATATTAAAATAAATTCCAGATAGATTAGAAATTCAAATACTAAAAATGAATCCATAAACAAACTAGACAAAAATTCATCATAGAGAAATCCTTTCTCAGTATAATACCAAAAGTAGAGTCCCCTGGGGATTGGAAAGACAATCCTTTTAACCATAAGCAATTAAAATTTTCTGTAGGAATGGAAGTCAGAGAAGTGACAATCTGGGGTAAATATTTACAAAACAGATATTTTATTTGGCTTCATTATTTTTTAAGATATCATGTTTACTTTTTTCTCTTTTACATAAGAGTTAATAATCTCATTATGAAAAAGCTATTGCAAATCTATAAGAAAATAAGCAGTTACTCCAATAATATAAATGGAGTAAAGGGGCCAGAGATATCAGTAACATGCCCAAATAAGATATCCCTGGTGTATATCCTTTCCTCAAAATAATAATTTGGCATCCATTCATGGATAAATGTGCCTTCATGAGAGCTTTATGATCCAGGTAGGAGACATGAAACTTTGGTGCAGTCAACAATTGAGAAGAGCTATTTTTAAAAGGCAGGCTCCCCAAAAGGTAACTGACTTGCTGACTATGGCCTCAGCTACACAGAAATAGTTATGTACCCCTGAAGACTTGGCAACAGCACATTTGGTTTTATCTATAGTGGACACTCATAACTTTTCTCCCAAAAGATGCCTGCTCCTTGGAAGAAAGGTCCCTCTAGTCAAAGCTGTGGTTTTTCCAGTAGTCATGTATGGATGTGAGAGTTGGACTATAAAGAAAACTGAGCCCTGAAGAATTGATGTTTTGAACTGTGGTGTTGGAGAAGACTCTTGAGAGTCCGTTGGACTGCAAGGAGATCAAACCAGTTAATCCTAAAGGAAATCAGTCCTGAATATTCATTGGAAGGACTGATGCTGAAGCTGAAACTCCAATACTTTGGTCACCTGATGCAAAGAACTGACTCACTGGAAAAGTCCCTGATGCTGGGAAAGATTGAAGGCAGGAGAAGAAGGGAACAACAGAGGATAAGATGGTTGGATGGCATCACTGACTCAGTGGACATGAGTTTGAGCAAGCTTCAGGAGTTGGTGATGGACAGGGAAGCCTGGCGTGTTGCAGTCCTTGGGGTCGCAAAGAGTTGGACACAGCTGAGTGACTGAACAGAACGGATAGTGGACACACAAAAAAGACAATTAAAAGGAAAGGAATTAAAGCATGTCAGAAGGAAAAAAAACATTTTTTTTAAATGAGGAAAGAACAACATCAAAAAACAACAGAACAACAGTCAGAAAACAGTGAATGAAACAACAATATAAGTCCTCATTTATCAATAATCACTTTCAATAGAAATGGACCAAATTCTCCAATCAAAAGACATAAACTGAGCAAGTGGATAAACAAACAAAAGCTGACAATATGCTGCCTACTCAGGTACCAGCTTAAGAACACACATATATTAAAAGTGAGGGGGTGTAAAAGATACTCCAAGCAAATGGTAACCTAAAGAGAGCAGGATGGCTTTACTTATATAATATGAAATAGACTTTCAATTAAGTAGGTAACAAGAGACAAGGAAGATCACTATATAGAGATAAAAGGGGTGAATTAATCAAGAGAATACAATAATTGTAAATATACATGCACTTAACATTTGAGTATCTACATATTTAAAGCAAATATTAATAGAGTTGAAAGAAGAACTAGACAATATAATAATAACACTAGGAGATTTCAATACCCCCACTTTGAACATTGGATAGATCATCTAAACAGAAAATTTATAAGGAAGCAATAGACTTGAATACACTATAGACCAATTGAATCTTACAATTATATATAGAACATTCAATCCAACAGTAGCAGAACATACATTCTTCCTAAGCACAAAGACCTGAAACAGTCTCTAAGATAGATTTTTATGTTGGGTAACAGAAGAAGCCTTAACAATTTCATGAAGATTGAAATAATATCCAGTATATTTTCTGATCAATGATATAAAACTAGAAATCAACAATAGGAAGGAAACTGAAAAATTCACAGTGGAAAAAAAATGTGGAAATTAAATAACTCACTCCTGAACCACCAATGAGTCAAAAATGAAATCAAAATGGAAAACAGAAAGTATCTTGAGACAAACAAAAACAAAATCACAGCATCAAAATTCATGGGATGCAGCAAAAGCAATTCTTAGAGGGAAGACCCCAGTGCTAGGAAAGACTGAAGGCAGGAGGAGAAGGGGATGACAGAGAATGAGATGGTTGGATGGAATCACTGACTCGATGGACATGAGTTTGAGCAAGCTCTGAGAAATGGTGAGGGACAGAAACCTGGCGTGATGCAATCCGTGGGGCTGCAGAGTCAACCACAACTTTGTGACTGAACAACCAGAGGGATGTTTAGAGAGAAATGCCTGCATTAAGATGAAGAAAGCTCAACCAAAATAGGAGCATCGCAATATATAAGGCAAATGCTAACGAGTATGAAAGGGGAAATTAACAATAACACAATAATAGTGGGAGACTTTAATACCCGACTCACAACTATGGATAGATCAACTAAACAGAAAATTAACAAGGAAACACAAACTTTAAATGACACAATGGACCAGCTAGACCTAATTGATATCTATAGGACATTTCACCCCAAAACAATCAATTTCACCTTTTTCTCAAGTGCACATGGAACCTTCTCTAGAATAGATCACATCCAGGGCCATAAATCTAGCCTTGGTAAATTCAAGAAAATTGAAATCATTCCAGTTATCTTTTCTGACCACAGTGCAGTAAGATTAGATCTCAATTATAGGGAAAAAACTATTAAAAATTCAAACATATGGAGGCTAAATAACACACTTCTGAATAACCAACAAATCACAGAAGAAATCAAAAAAGAAGTCAAAATGTGCATAGAAACGAATGAAAATGAAAACACAACAACCCAAAACCTATGGGACACTGTAAAAGCAGTGCTAAGGGGAAGGTTCATAGCAATACAGGCTTACCTCAAGAAACAAGAAAAAAAGTCAAATATAACCTAGCTCTACACCTAAAGCAACTAGAGAAGGAAGAAATGAAGAACCCCAGGGTTAGTAGAAGGAAAGAAATCTTAAAAATTAGGGCAGAAATAAATGAAAAAGAAACTAAAGAGACCATAGCAAAAATCAACAAAGCTAAAAGGTGGTTTTTTTAAAAGATAAACAAAATTGACAAACCGTTAGTCAGACTCATTAAGAAACAAAGGGAGAATAACCAAATTAACAAAATTAGAAATGAAAATGGAGAAATCACAACAGAAAACACTGAAATACAAAGGATCATAAGAGACTACTACCAGCAGCTCTATACCAATAAAATGGACAACTTGGAAGAAATGGACAAATTCTTAGGAAAGTATAACTTTCCAAAACTGAACCAGCAAGAAATAGAAAATCTTAACAGACCCATCACAAGCACGGAAATCGAAACTCTAATCAGAAAATTTCCAGCAAACAAAAGCCCAGGACCAGATGGCTTCACAGCTGAATTCTACCAAAAATTTAGAGAAGAGCTAACACCTATCTTACTCAAACTCTTCCAGAAAATTGCAGAAGAAGGTAAACTTCCAAACTCATTCTATGAGGCCACCATCACCCTAATGCCAAAACCAGACAAAGATGCCACAAAAAAAGAAAACTACAGGCCAATATCACTGATGAACAGAGATGCAAAAATCCTTAACAAAATTCTAGCAAACAGAATCCAACAACATATTAAAAAGATCATACATCATGACCAAGGGGGCTTTATCCCAGGGATGCAAGGATTCTTTAATATCTGCAAATCAATCAATGTAATATACCACATTAACAAATTGAAAGATAAAAACCATATGATTATCTCAATAGATGCAGAAAAAGCGTTTGACAAAATTCAGCATCCATTTATGATAAAAACTCTCCAGAAAGCAGGAATAGAAGGAACATACCTCAACATAATAAAAGCTATATATGACAAACCCACAGCAAACAATATCCTCAATGGTGAAAAGTTGAAAGAATTTCCCCTGAAATCAGGAACAAGACAAGGGTGCCCACTCTCACCACTATTATTCAACATAGTTTTGGAAGTTTTGGCCACAGCAATCAGAGCAGAAAAAGAAATAAAAGGAATCCAGATAGGAAAAGAAGTGAAACTCTCACTGTTTGCAGATGACATGATCCTCTACATAGAAAACCCTAAAGACTCTACCAGAAAATTACTAGAGCTAATCAATGAATATAGTAAAGTTGCAGGATATAAAATTAACACACAGAAATCCCTTGCATTCCTTTATACTAACAATGAAAAAACAGAAAGAGAAATTAAAGAAACAATACCATTCACCATTGCAACAAAAAGAATAAAATACTTAGGAGTATATCTACCTAAAGAAACAAAAGACCTATACATAGAAAACTATAAAACACTGATGAAAGAAATCAAAGAGGACACAAATAGATGGAGAAATATACCATGTTCATGGATTGGAAGAATCAATATTGTGAAAATGACTATACTACCAAAAGCAATCTATAGATTCAATGCAATCCCTATCAAGCTACCAATGGTATTCTTCACAGAACTAGAACAAATAATTTGACAATTTGTATGAAAATACAAAAAACCTCAAATAGCCAAAGCAATCTTGAGAAAGAAGAATGGAACTGGAGGAATCAACCTGCCTGTCTTCAGACTGTACTACAAAGCCACAGTCATCAAGACAGTATGGTACTGGCACAAAGACAGAAATATAGATCAATGGAACAGAATAGAAAGCCCAGAGATAATCCATGCACCTATGGACAACTTATCTTCGACAAAGGAGGCAAGAATATACAATGGAAAAAAGACAACCTCTTTAGCAAGTGGTGCTGGGAAAACTGGTCAACCACTTGTAAAAGAATGAAACTAGAACACTTTCTAACACCATACACAAAAATAAACTCAAAATGGATTAAAGATCTAAATGTCAGACCAGAAACTATAAAACTCCTAGAGGAGAACATAGGCAAAACACTCTCCGACATAAATCACAGCAAGGTCCTCTATGACCCACCTCCCAGAATATTGGAAATAAAAGCAAAAATAAACCAATGGGACCTAATGAAACTTAAAAGCTTTTGCACAACAAAGGAAACTATAAGCAAGGTGAAAAGACAGCCCTCAGAATGGGAGAAAATAATAGCAAATGAAGCAACAGACAAAGGATTAATCTCAAAAATATACACGCAACTCCTGTAGCTCAATTCCAGAAAAATAAATGACCCAATCAAAAAATGGGCCAAAGATATAAACAGACATTTCTCCAAAGGAGACCTACAGATGGCTAACAAACACATGAAAAGATGCTCAACATCACTCATTATCAGAGAAATGCAAATTAAAACCTCAACGAGGTACCATTACACGCCAGTCAGAATGGCTACTATCCAGAAGTCTACAAGCAATAATTGCTGGAGAGGGTGTGGAGAAAAGGGAACCCTCTTACGCTGTTGATGGGAATGCAAACTAGTACAGCCACTATGGAGAACAGTGTGTAGATTTCTTTAAAAAAACTGGAAATAGAATGGCCATATGACCCAGCAATCCCACTCCTGAGCATACACACTGAGGAAACCAGATCTGAAAGAGACACGTGCACCCAATGTTCATCACAGCACTGTTTATAATAGCCAGGACATGGAAGCAACCTAGATGCCCATCAGCAGACGAATGGATAAGGAAGCTGTGGTACATATACACCATGGAATATTACTCAGCCATTAAAAAGAATTCATTTGAATCAGTTCTAATGACATGGATGAAACTGGAGCCCATTAGTGAAGTAAGCCAGAAAGATAAACACCAATACAGTATACTAACACATATATATGGAATTTAGAAAGATGGTAACGATAGCCCTATATGCAAGACAGAAAAAGAGACACAGATGTATAGAACAGACTTTTGGACTCTATGGGAGAAGGTGAGGGTGGGATGATCTGAGAGAACAGCATCGAAACATGTATATTATCAAGTGTGAAACAGATCACCAGTCCAGGTTGGATGCATGAGACAAGTGCTTGGGGCTGGTGCACTGGGATGACCCAGAGGGATGGGATGGGGAGGGAGGTGGGAGAGGGGTTCAGGAGGGGAACACATGTAAATCCATGGCTGATTCATGTCAATGTATGGCAAAAGCCACTACAATATTGTAAAGTAATTAGCCTCCAACTAATAAAAATAAATGAAAAAACAAAAAAAGATGAAGAAAGCTCAAATAACCTGACTTGACACCTCAAGGGATTAGGGAAAGAAGGACAGACTAAGCCTAAACTACTAAAAGAACAGAAATAATGAAATTTAAAGCAGAAACATGTGAAATAGAGACTAAAAAGACAACTGAAAAAAAATCAATGATATTGAGTTAGTTTTCTGAGACGATAAACAAAATAGACAAAATTTTAACTACACTAAGAAAAAGAGAGAACAATACAATAAACACAGTTATAAATGAGAGGAGACTTTACAACTGACAAGAAAGAAACACAAAAGATCATGAACAATTATATTCCAAAATTGCCTCAATGATAAGAAATGAATAATTTTCTAGAAACATACAGCCTACAAGTGAATAATAAAAAACAGAAAATTTTAATAGATCAGTTAACAACTCCTTAACAACTAAGGAGATTGAATCAGTAATCAAAAACCTTTCAACAACAAAAGCCCAGAACTAGATGGCTTCTCTGGTGAGTTTTACCAAACATTTAAAAAATTAATACCAATCCTTCTTAAACTTTTCCAAAAAATTGAGACAATGGAACACTCTCAAATTCATTTTAGAAAGCCAGCATTACCCTGATACCAATGTCAATAAGGACACTGCAAGAAAAACTATTGATTAGCAACCTTGATGAATATAGATGGAAAAATTCTCAAAAAAATCCTAGCAAAATTAATTCAATAGCACATTAAAAGGATGATACACCATGATTAAGTGGGATTTATCCCTAGGATGCAAATATGGCTCAATATAAATAAATCAATAATGTAATATGCCACATTAATAGGTTGAAGGATAAAAAAATCATGTGAACTTCTCAATAGGTGCAAGAAAGCACTTGGTAATATTCAACATCTTTTCCTAATATAAGCTCTTCACAAATTAAATATATATGAGAAACATACCTCAAATAATAAAGGCCATATATGATGAGCCCACAACTAATATCACATTCAACAGTGAAGAGCTAAAAGTTTTTCTTCTAAAATCAGGAACAAGACAATGGTGCCTACTCTTACCACTCCTCTTCAAAATAATACCTAAGTACTAGCCAGAGAAATCAGGCAAGAAAAAAAGGCATCCAGTTTGGAATGGAGAAAGTAAAATTTCTGCTTGAAAATTACATTATCTTATAGAGAGAAAACCCTAAATACTCCAACAAAAATTTTTTGAATTGACCAATGAATTCAGTGAAGTTGCAGAATACAAAGTCAACATAAAAAATAAATTTCACTTCTATACAATAACAAAATATCTGAAAGAGAAATAAAGAAAACAATTTGATGTACAACAGTGCCAAAAACAATAAGATATTCAGAAAAAAACTTAACCAAGGAGATGAAAGATCTGTACACTGAAAATTTTAAGACATTGATGAAAAAAATTGAAGATACAAATAAATAGAAAAATATCAGGTGTTTGTGGATCAGAATTAATATCATAAAATGCCCATACCATCCAAAAGTACCTATGGATTCAATGTAATCTCTATCAAAATTCAAACAGCATTTTCCACCGAAGCAGAAAAAACAATTCTAAAATCTATATGGAACCACAGTATACCTTGAATAGTCAAAGTGATCTTGAGAAAGAGAACAAAGCAGAAGGCATCACACCTCTTCATTACAAGCTATTGTAATCAAAGCAATGTGGTCTTGGCATAAAACAGATACATAGAACACTACTGGAACAGAGAGACCTAAAATAAATCCATGCATATATATATATATATATATATATATATTTAACTAATGTTGGATAAAGAAACCAAAAATACTCAGTGACAAAAGGATAGTCTTCCCAATAAATGGTATTGGGAAAGCTGGATATTCAGATGAAAATGAGTAAAATTGGATCCTTATTTATATCACCCATGAAAATGGTCTCGAAATGGGTTAAAGACTTAAATGTAAAATATGCAACTGTAAAACTTCTAGAAGAAAACTTAAGGATGAAGCCCTTTGATATTGGTCTTAACAATATTTTTTGGATATGACACCAAAAGCAGAAGAAACAAAGGCAAAAATAAACAAGTGGAATAATACCAAACTAAAAAGATTCTGCACAGCAAAAGAAACAATTAGAAAAACTAAAAGGCAACCTACAGAATGGGAGAAAACATTTGCAAAACCTATATCAGATACCTGGTTAATATCCAAAATATACAAGGAGCTCATACAACTCAAAAGCAATAAAAAAAATAGTTCATTTAAAAAAAAATGAACTAAGGATTCAAATAAACATTTTTTAGGGAAAATATACAAATGACTAATAGTTATATGAAAAGATCCTCAAACACAACTAATCATCAGCAAAATGCAAATGAAAAGCACAATGAGATGCCACACCTGTTAGAATGGCTATTATCAAAACAATACACACTTTCTAACACCATACACAAAAATAAACTCAAAATGGATTAAAGATCTAAATGTAAGACCAGAAACTGTAAAACTCCTAGAGAAGAACATAGGCAAAACACTCTCCAACATAAATCACAGCAAGATCCTCTATGACCCACCTTCCAGAATATTGGAAATAAAAGCAAAAATAAACCAATGGGACCTAATGAAACTTAAAAGCTTTTGCACAACAAAGGAAACTATAAGCAAGGTGAAAAGACAGCCCTCAGATTGGGAGAAAATAATAGCAAATGAAGCAACAGACAAAGGATTAATCTCAAAAATATACACGCAACTCCTGCAGCTCAATTCCAGAAAAATAAATGACCCAATCAAAAAATGGGCCAGAGAACTAAACAGACATTTCTCCAAAGGAGACCTACAGATGGCTAACAAACACATGAAAAGATGCTCAACATCACTCATTATCAGAGAAATGCAAATCAAAACCACAATGAGGTACCATTACAGGCCAGTCAGGATGGCTGCTATCCAGAAGTCTACAAGCAATAATTTTGCTGGAGAGGGTGTGGAGAAAAGGGAACCCTCTTACACTGTTGGTGGGAATGCAAACTAGTACAGCCACTATGGAAAACAGTGTGGAGATTCCTTAAAAAACTGGAAATAGAACTGCCATATGACCCAGCAATCCCACTCCTGGGCATACACACTGAGAAAACCAGAGCTGAAAGAGACACGTGCACCCAATGTTCATCGCAGCACTGTTTATAATAGCCAGGACATGGAAGCAACCTAGATGCCCATCAGCAGACAAATGGATAAGGAAGCCGTGGTACATATACACCATGGAATATTACTCAGCCATTAAAAAGAATTCATTTGAATCAGTTCTAATGACATGGATGAAACTGGAGCCCATTATACAGAGTGAAGTAAGCCAGAAAGATAAAGAACATTACAGCATACTAACACATATATATGGAATTTAGAAAGATGGTAACGATAACCCTATATGCAAGACAGAAAAAGAGACACAGATGTACAGAACAGACTTTTGGACTCTGTGGGAGAAGGCGAGGGTGGGATGTTTTGAGAGAACAGCATCGAAACATGTATATTATCTATGGTGAAACAGATCACTAGCCCAGGTTGGATGCAGGAGACAAGTGCTCGGGCCTGGTGCACTGGGAAGACCCAGAGGGATCGGGTGGAGAGGGAGGTGGGAGGGGGGATCGGGATGGGGAATACATGTAAATCCATGGCTGATTCATGTCAATGTATGACAAAACCCACTACAATATTGTAAAGTAATTAGCCTCCAACTAATAAAAATAAATGGAAAAAAAAAACCAATAAGAGATAACAAGTATTAGTAAAGGTGTGGGGGAAAGGGAACATTATTGCATTGTTGGTAGAAATGTGAAACTACTTTGGAAACAGCATGGAGGTTTCTCAAAAATTTTTTTAAAAGCTACTGTATGATTCAGCAACCCTCCTTCTGTATATATACATATCTGATATATGAAAGAAATGGAATTATTGTCTTGAAGAGATATCTCTACCCTCATTATTCATTACAGAATTATTCACAATAGCCAAGACATGAAAATGACCCAACCATCCTTTGACTTGTGAATGGGTAAAGAAAATGTGGAATACACACAGACACACACACAATGGAATATTACTCAGCCACAAAAGGAATTTCTGCCATTTTCAAAAACCTTGATGGGATGAACCTTGAGGGCATTATGTTAAAAGAAATAAGTCGAACAGAGAAATACAAATACTGTATGATCTTATATGTGAACCTTTGAAAAAGACAAACTAATAGAGAGTAGAATGCTGGTTACCAGGGGCTGGGGCAAATGGGGAGATGCTGGTTAAAGGATACAAACTCCCAGTTAGAAGATGAATAAGATCTGGGGATCTAGGATTCAGCAGGGTGACCATAGTTAACAATTCTGGCATATATATACTCGCAAGATGTTGAATGTAGATTTTAAATGTTCTTACCACACACACACAAAAATGGTACTTATTTCAGCAGATGTTTGTGTTAACTAACCTTGTTGCAGAAATAACTTCACAATATATATGTGCATCAAGTTATCATGTTGTACATACTAAACCTACACAATATTACATGCCAATTATCTCTCAGGACACAAACAAAAGTGGAGCAAAGGATAAAACAGTAAAAGAAAGTTTGTGTGTATGTGCATGTATGAATACATTATTAGGTATATATAATATTTATATTTTTATTTATGAGTTGTAGAAATGTGAATTAAAACAACATGAAATACAAGACTTTTTTCTCAAATGAATTGGCAAAGATTAAAATGAAGATAATGTTTGATATTTTTGAGATTAGGGTTTCTGCATTGTTTTTGTGGAATTAATGTAATACTTTTCTAGAAAATTTTTGTTGTTGCTGTTCAAAATTATGGAAGCAACTTTGTCTATCACATGCCTATGAAAAATGCCCTATTTCGCTTATAAAAGATACAAGGACTAGGGATATGGATTCCAATATGAACACAGTGCAGAATTTCTGGTGAGTAATATTTTTGTTTTATTTTATAAGAAAAATATTCTTTAAAATAGTTTATACATTAGAGTATTCATACATCAACACATGGAATCTTTCAATGAATTAAATGCTAATAAATCATCTAATTCTAAAAATTAAGCCTCAGATTAAGATCAAACAGTTAAGTCTAATAGAAACATTGACAGATTGTGATGTGCTCCAGAATCATTTTTTTTCTCTCTTTCTCTCCAAATGAGCATTAGAATATTGCTCACGATTAAAGGGAAACATATTCTCATAGGAATGTAAATTAGTAAAAGCTTGTGGCACAGTTTGACAATATGTAAAGTACTTAAAATTGTAAACATGCTTTGACAGAGATGTCTCATTTTTAGGAATTTATCCTAAAGAAATAATAAGACAAATGTTTAAAGATGTTTTTACACGGGTGTTCACTGAAGTGTTGTTAACAGTACTGGGAATTTTGAAATAAACTGGATATTCAACAGTGGACAATTGGTTTCAAATTTATGCTATGTGGAGTAGAATTTGCTATATAGAGTGAACCTTTAAGGATTTGAATTTATAAGTATATTCACTGAGTTTAATGAAATATAAAATGTTCATTACATATAAAGTGAAAAAGCATCTACAATATGGTATGTTTAGTATAATTCTCTTAACATAAAATCACACACACACCTGTGCATCAATATCCAAACAGAATCAATTTCCAAGAATAATACATATGTCAAAAGGCTAACAATATGTACCTCGAAATGTAGGATTATGGATAACTTTTTCTCTTTTGTTTTTTGTGTTTCTGCAAAACATGCATATTATTTTTTCAGCTTCAGTATAATCTGACAATTTCTCATCCAAGCTACCACCTTTGTTCAAGCCACTGTCACCTTTAATCTGACATCTTCTCTTGAATCCCCCTGAAAGTAGATGCAGAAATAAGAACTAGAGGGCAATTAATTGGATTGGGAGGCGACTCAGGAAGCAGAACGGCCAGTAGAGAAGAGTCAGCAAAATGTGTGTTAATAGACTGGTGACTCGTGACTGCTGTGTGAACTGGGGTCAATCCCACTGTAGTCTATGTGAATGCTCCTCTGAGTGGGCCCATTGAGAGACTGGAAAACCAAGGTATTTCTCTCTCCTTGGTAGAGAATTGCCCCAGGATGTCAAATTTCTGGTAGCTGGTACCAGAAATTTGAGCCAATTTCTCTAACACCAAAGGAAAATTCTCAGTCAGAGAAACAGAGCTGGGTGCACTTGCTCAGGGAAACTGGAGGGATATGGGTGGGAGCTATATATTGCCCTTGTAGCTGTACTCCTGTGTGAGTCTCAGGACATCACTGAGGATAGTCTATCTGGTACCCTTGGGTTTCTGTCACAGTGTCTCAAAAGGTCTGCTCATTCTACCCTCACCCACTCAGAGTATGTTCTTAGCACAGCCACCAAAGCGATTATTTTAAAACTCAAGTCATACCATGCCAGACCTTTGCTCAGACCTCTGATGGCTCCTCAAGTCACTCACCAAAGCAAACAATTTCCCACAAGGCTGTGTTTAAATAGTCCACAAGGCAGTAAACAATCCAGCCCCCATTATCCCATGTCTCAATGTCTCACTTCTTTTCTCACTGGCTTCACTGTAGCCACATCGACCTTCACGCAAATATTCTTCCAAGTGTACACTCATCCAGGGTCTTTGCACCAGTTCCCTCAGCCTGAAAGTCTTCTCTCCCCAAATGTGTACTTTCCTCAGGAGTTGCCCACATGATCCCTTCTTGGAGGATCCCTCCCTGCAGCTGTCTGACTCTATTTCCCTCTATTCCTATTTGCTTTTCCACATGATGAATGAATGAATAAGCCAAGGAAGAATCAGCTTCCAAGAGAAGTATAGGATGAGATAGAGAATATTTCTCCAGGATCATTCCTCCTTTGGTATTTTCAGCTCAGTAGAGCCACTTTTACTAACCCTCCATGACTTTGACAATTCTGCTTAGTCCTTTTGGTTAGTCCTACACAGAAGAACTAGACATAAAAGGTCTTGATGACCCAGATAATTACAATGGTGTGGCACTCACCTAGAGACAGACATCCTGGAGTGCAAAGTCAAGTGGGTCTTAGGAAGCATTACCACCAATAAAACTAGTGGAAATGATGGAGTTACAGCTGAGCTATTTAAAATACTAAAAGATAATGGTGCTTCCGTACACAGATAAACTAAAAATGGGCTAAAGACCTAAATATGAGACCAGACACTATAAAAACCCTTAGAGGAAAACATAGGCAGAACACTCGATAACATAAATCAAAGCAAGCTCCTCCATGACACACCTCATAAAGTAATGGAAATAAAAACAAAAATAAACAAGTGGAACCTAATTAAATGTAAAAGCTTTTGCACAGCAAAGGAAACTGTAAACAAGGTGAAAAGACAACCATCAGAATTGGAGAAAATAATAGTAAATGAAGCAACTGACAAAGGATTAATTTCCAAAATATACAAGCAGCTCATACAAGTCAATAGCAGAAAAACAAACAATCCAATCAAAAAGTGGGAAAAAGACCTAAGCAGACATTTCTCCAAAGAAGACATACAGTGGCTAACAAACACATGAAAAGATGTACAACATGGCTCATTATTAGAGAAATGCAAATCAAAACTATGAGATATCACCTCATACCAGTCATAATGGCCATCATCAAAAAGTCTACAAACAATAAATGCTGGAGAGGGTGAGGAGAAAAGGGAACCCTCTTGCACTTTGGTGGCAATGGACATTGATAGAGCCACTATGGAAGATGGTATGGAGATTCCTTAAAAAACTAAGACTAAAGCTATCATATGACCCAGCAATCTCACTACTAGTAATTTGCCCTGGGGAAAACAAAATTAATAAAGACACATGTACCCCAATGTTCAATGCAGCATTATTTACAATAGCTAGAACATGGAAGAAACCTAATCGATAAAGAAGCTGTAGTACATATATACAATGGAATATTACTCATCCATACAAAGGAACACATTTGAGTCAGTTCTAATGAGGTGGATGAAACTAGAGCTTATTATACAGAGTGAAATAAGTCAGAAAGAGAAAGATAAATATCATATATTAATATATATATATTTATATGTAAATCTAGAAAGATATTACTGATGAATTTATTTGCAAAGTAGCAATGGAGAAACACACAGAGAGAACAGAATTATGGACAAGGAAGGCGGGGAGGAAGGAGAGGGTGAGATGTATGGAGAGAGTAACATGGAAACTTACATTACCGTATATAAAATAGATAGCCAATGGGAATTTGCTGTATGGCTCAGGAAACTCAAACAGGGACTCTGTAAAAACCTAGAAGGGTGGAATGGGGAGGAAGATGGGAGGAAGGTTGAAGATGGGAGGGAGGTTCAAGAGGAAGGGGACATAGGTACACCTATGGGTGATTCATGCTGATATTTGGCAGAAAACAACAAAATTCTTTAAAGCAATTATCCTTCAATTAAAAAATAAATAAAATAAAAGATAATGGTGCTAAAGTGCTAAATTCAATATGTCAGCAAATTTGGAAAATACAGCAGTGGTCACAGGACTGGTAAAGGTCAGTTTTCATCCCAGTTCCAAAGAATGGCAGTGCTAAAGAATGTTCAAATGACTGGACAATTGTGCTTACTTCCTATGCTAGTAAGATTATGCTCAAAATCTTTCAAGCTAGGCTTCAGCAGTACTTGAATAGAGAACTTCCAGATGTACAAGCTGGGTTTAGAAAGGCAGAGGAACCAGAGATCAAATTGCCAACATCCATTGGATCATAGAGAAAGGAAGGGGATTCCAGAAAAACATTTACTTCTGTTTCCACTGACTAGGCAACAGCTTTTGACAGTGTAGATCATAAGAAACTCTGCAAAATTCTTAAAGAGATGGGAATACCAGGCCATCTTACCTGTCTCCTGAGAAACCTGTATGTGAGTCAAGAAGCAACAGTTACAACCTTACATGGAAAAATGGACTGGTTCCAAATTGGGAAAGGAGTACGTCAAGGCTATATATTGTCACCCTGTTTATTTAACCTATATGCAGAGTACATCATGCGAAATGCTGGGCTGGATGAGTTACAAGCTAGAATCAAGATTGCTGGGAAAATTATCAACAGTCTCAGGTATGCAGATAATACTACTCTAATGGCAGAAAGTGAACTAAAGAGCCTCTTGATAAAGGTTAAAGAGGAGAGTGAAAAAGCTGGCTTAAAACCCAACATTAAAAAAAACTGAGGTCATGGCATCTAGTCCCATTACTTCATGGCAAATAGAAGGGGAAAAAGTAGTAGCAGTGACAGATTTTCTCTTCCTTGGCTCCAAAATCACTGCAGATTGTGACTACAGTCATGAAATTAGAAGACTCTTGCTTCTTGGAATGAAGGCTATGACAAACCTAGACAGCAGATTGAAAAGCAAAGACATCACTTTACTGACAAAGGTCCCTATAGTCAAAGCTATGGTTTTTCTAGTAGTCATGTATGGATGTGAGACTTGGAACATAAAGAAGGTTCAGCGCCAAAGAATGGATGTTTTCAAACTATGGTGTTGGAGAAGGCTCTTCAGAGTTCCTTGGACAGCAAGGAGATCAAACCAGTCAATCCTAAAGTAAATCAACCCTGAATATTCATTGGAAGGACTGATGCTGAAGTTGAAGCTCCAATACTTTGGCCACCTGATGGGAAGAGCCAACTCATTGGAAAAGACCCTGATGCTGGGAAAGATTGAAGGCGAAAGAAGAGCGCAGCAGAGATGTCATCATCAATTCAATGGACATGGAATTGGGTGAACTCCAGGAGATGGTGAGGGACGGGGAGGCTTGGCGTGCTGCAGTCCATGGGGTCACAAAGAATCAGACAAGACTCAGTGACTGAACAACAACAATACATATAACATCTGCCAGTGTCATCTGTTTAATCACATCTCCAGTACTATTTAATCAGATCAATCTGTTTATTCAGATTCCCAGGCTGTCTGCTCCCAGGGCTGTCAACATCCTGGAATTACAGGTGGACTGGGGCTCCTGTCATAATGACCTGTCCTAGGCAATCAGATCCCCAGAAGGCAGGACCAGTGTTCTCACAAGGTTCTTGGTGCAAGTTCTGATAAACTCTGTTCTTGTCTCCTTGTAAAGCCAAAGGAAAGAACTTTGTGTGCTGGCACTGAGTCTAGTAGCCCAGATTTTCTTGACAACACACCCTCCCATAAGCGAAGACAAAATCATCCTTCCATCACCACCTCTCCTAGCTTTATTGGTCTTGGATCCCTGCCCCAACCTCTACCCTGAATCACTGCTAAGACTGCTTGTGAAACATGAGTTCCACCCACAGCTCTCTTCACCCATGACTCACCTGAATTAATGACAAGGCTCAATGCAGAGAAGTGATAATATCTTTTCTCCAAAGAATATGGAGTGTTTGGAAATATACCTGGGTCACCTATTCCTAGCACCCATAGACATCCAGGTCATTCATTTACCCAAGAGAAGAAAATGAGATTTGGATTTGAAGTCCCTAGGGTGCCTCAAACAAGGGAGATGTAGAGTTGACATTTCTGTTTAAATCAGTAGCACTTAATCCCACTTGGTAAAATGCAATTTTCTCTGGATCTATTCCATTGCATCACATCCCATTCCATGGATAATAAATGCTTACTTAAGCACATACAACACTGATGTCAAAATTCATTTTCTGCTATATTATTATACTGTAGTTTAAGTTTGAGGTAATAGAACTGAATTTTTGACAGAATTTTAGTAAAATTTGTTTATTTCTCTACCTCTCATAACTGAATTCTGTTTTTAACATGAATCACCTTAAAACGCTAGAAAAAAATGATTGTTTCTATATTCAACTATACCTAAATGCCTGTAAGGAAGTCTCTCAGGAACTTATGGCATTCAGATGTTTTCCTAATACTCCCAAGAAGGAAATGATCAATGGATTGCTATATATGTTTATCGTCAAATAATTTGAGGATTGTATGAAAGTTATTCAATAAATTTTTGTTATATCCTAGCTCTTAAAGAGCTTCCATTTTAGTGATATATTGACCATTTGCAATCCTATGCTATGTTTTTGACAACCAACCATAAAATATGAATTTACACATATACAAGAATAAACATTTTCTCAATGTTGATTCAAAACCACAAACACTGTATTTCACAGAAATAATAAATCCATGATAGAATTATTAACATTATCTACATTCTTACTTTTGTGCTTCTCCTTGATACAGTTCAGATAACTTTCCACCTTCCCTTCCTTTTCCACAGAATGTAATTCAGTCTAATCTACAACTCTGTGTGTAAGATCGTGTTCGAGACTTTGAGATACACAACATGATTGGATACAGATTTTAATTTCAAGAAAATGACTTCCTCTCTGTTCTCAGACATGTGGTTTGTTGTAACCAAGAAACCACTCTATGTAGAGTTCATAGCTAATAATAAAATTTAGCCTATTATTTGTTAAGTGCTCATTTTGTTCTAAGCATTGTGCTACTTTCCGTTGATTATATTAATGTAATTTCATTCCCATCCTTGTATAGTAGGTATTATCTCTCTTTACCAGAGGAAACAACTAAGGCATATTCACTATTTTGTTTGATTTAATTCCATATTTCTATATACCAATATAGTTGTCTTCATACACTTGCTTGTATATTAATTGAAAAATGTTTTTCATTGCCTACTCTAGGTAGAAGTTTCTCAGGAGCTGTGTTATGAGCTACAGGAAATATAGGGAGGAACATGATTCAAACCCATTCCCCAGATTAAAAATATAGTTGTATATCATTAGGTGACACAAACTTTCAAAGTAATAACATCTTAAAATCTAAACATGGTGTAACACAATGGAAGTTAACGATTTCTCACCATAATGTTTGGTAGGCTGTCTTCCATGTGATGCTTACAGAACCCAGACTACTATCACCTAGTGTTTTTGTCATCCTTTTGCTTTAGAGTCAATCACTTCTAGCTGGTGGATGGGGAAAAGAGACACAAGATAGGCCTAGTCAGGCCATGGTGCTCTGTTCTATTAACCAGAGCTCAAAACATGGGCCTGTGTGATTTCAAGAGTGGCTAGAATATGTGGTCTTACTGAGTGCACAGAAAGAAAAGAACATATACAATACTAGCAGTCTTTCAAGCAGCCCACTCCTCTGGGCATCAAATATCCTTTCACACCTCCATAGATCACTTGCCCCATGGAAGAGAAACCAAAGACTCATCTATTCAATTCAGTTCAGTTCAGTTGTTCGGTCGTGTCTGACTCATTGCGACCCCGTGGACTGCAGCATGTGGACTGCCTCCCTGTCCATCACCAACTCCCAGAGTTTACCCAAACTCATGTCCATTGAGTCAGTGATGCCATCCAACTATCTCATCCTCTGTTATCCCCTTCTCTTCCCACCTTCAATTTTTTCCAGCATCAGGGCCTTTTCAAACGAGTCAGTTCTTCACATCAGGTGGCCAAAGTATTGGAGTTTCAGCTTCAACACCAGTCCTTCCAGTGAACACTCAGGACTGATTTCCTTTAGAATGGACTGGTTGGCTCTCCTTGCAGAGATCTCAAAAGTCTTCAAAAGTCTTCTCCAACACCATAGTTCAAAAGCATCAATTCTTCCATGCTCAACTTTCTTTATAGTCCAGCTGTCACATGCATACGTGACTACCGGAAAAACCATAGCCTTGACTAGATGGACCTTTGTTGGCAAAGTAATGTCTCTGCTTTTTAATATGCTATCTAGGTTGGTCATAACTTTCCTTCCAAGGAGTAAGTGTCTTTTCATTTCATGACTGCAGTCACCATCTGCAGTGATTTTGGAGTCCCCCCCCCCCAAAAAAGTCTGCCAGTTTCTCCATCTATTTGCCATGAAGTGATGGGACCAGATGCCATGATCTTAGTTTTCTGAATGTTGAGTTTTAAGCCAATTTTTCACTCTCCTCTTTCACATTCATCAAGAGGCTCTTTAGTTCTTCTTCATTTTCAGCCATAAGGGTGGTGTCATCTGCATGTATGAGGTTATTGATATTTCTCCTGGCAATCTTGATTCCAGCTCATGCTTCATCCAGCTCAGCGTTTCTCATGATGTACTCTGCATGAAAGTTAAAAGAGCAGGGTGACAATATACAGCCTTGATGTACTCCTTTCCCAATTTGGAACCAGTCTGTTGTTCCATGTCCAGTTCTAACTGTTGCTTCTTGACCTGCATACAGATTTTTCAAGAGACAGGTCAGGTGGTCTGGTACTCCCATCTCTTTCAGAATTTTCCATAGTTTATTGTGATCCACACAGTAAAAGGCTTTGGCATAGTCTATAAAGCAGAAATACGTGTTTTTCTGGAACTCTTGCTTTTTCTGATGATCCAACGGATGTTGGCAATTTGATCTCTGGTTCCTCTGCCTTTTCCAAATCCAGCTTGAACATCTGGAAGTTCACAGTTCACATATTGTTGACGCCTGGCTTGGAGAATTTTGAGCATTACTTTGCTAGCATGAAAGATGAGTGCAATTGTGCAGTAGTTTGAACATTCTTTGGCATTACTCTTCTTTGGGATTGGAATGAAAACTGATCTTCTCTAGTCCTTGGCCACTGTTAAGTCTTCCAAATTTGCTGGCATATTGAGTGCAGTACTTTCACAGCATCATCTTTTAGGATTTGAAATAGCTCAACTGGAATTCCATCACATCCACTAGCTTTGTTCATAGTGATGCTTCCTAAGGCCCACTTGACTTCACATTCCAGGATGTCTAGCTCTAGGTGAGTGATCATACCATCATGATCATATGTGAAGATCTTTTCTGTACAGTTCTTCCGTGTATTCTTGCCATCTCTTCTTAATATCTTCTGCTTCTGTTAGGTCCATACAATTTCTGTCCTTTATTGAGCCCATCTTTGCATGAAATGTTCCCTTGGAATCTCTACTTTTCTTGAGGAGATCTCTAGTCTTTCCCATTCTATTGTTTTCTTCTATTTCTTTTCACTGATCACTGAAGAAGGCTTTCTTATCTCTCCTTGTTCTTCTTTGGAACTCTGCATTCAAATGGGTATATCTTTCCTTTTCTCCCTTGTTTTTCGCTTCTCTTCTTTTCAGAGCTATTTGTAAGGCCTCCTCAGACAGCCATTTTCCCTTCTTGCATTTCTTTTTCTTGGGGATGGTCTTGATCCCTGTCTCCTGTACAATGTCACGAACCTCCGTCCACAGTTCATCAGGCACTCTGTTTATCAGATCTAGTCCCTTAAATCTATTTCCCACTTCCACTGTATAGTTGTAAGGGATTTGATTTAGGTCATACCTGAATGATATACTGGTTTTCCCTACTTTCTTCAATTTAAGTCTAAATTTGGCAATAAGAAGTTCATGATATGAGCCACAGTCAGCTCCCAGTCTTGATTTTGCTGCCTGTGCTTCTCCACCTTTTGTTGCAAAGAGTATAATCTATTCAATACATCCAGCTAACTGTACAGGCACTCAGAGTGATGCATGTCCCATCTATGAGGTCCCTTTGTGACTCCCTATGGTCTGGTGACCTATGAACTCTAAAGACAAGTTTTCTACCTTCCCATCCCCACCCCATACTCCCCACTCACCTTCGCACCCTCAATGTACACTGTAAACTAGGGTCAGGATAACAGTTATAAAAACTAATCTTCAAAGTTCCTTAATAATTATAAAATCCTGCTGGGTGGCCCTCCTAAAAGTTCTTTATGAAAGGGGATGACAACGTTCTGGATGATTCCTTGATTATATTATATCTCTAGGAGAAATTCCTTTGTGCACTGTTTTTGGTGGCCCATCTTTGAACATTTTCCCTATGACCACATACATTGGAAGTTGGTGTTGGCAAGTTTGTCCTCCTTGAAGGTTGTCTACCATTTGTTATCTATTTTCTGCTGGTACTGGTTTAAGGGCTCAAATGTTTTAACTTCTGCATAGTCACAGTTTTCTGTGGTAAGTCTTATTTACTTCCAGTCATTTCCATGGGTTAGTGGAAGAAATACCAATAGCCAATCTTCAATCTCTTTTCTAATGACAATTCTCAAAACTGAATTTTTTCTTCCCTTTCCAAATAATTTTCTCTGTAACTTAAAGGGACAGTAAAGTTGAGGGAGAGATGGAAGGAAGGGCCTAACATCTTTAATCTGATCTTTAACAGTTGGAGTTTCTCATGTAAATTATCACATGTGAAATGAATCGCCAGTCCAGGTTTGATACAGGGTGCTCGGGGCTGGTGCACTGGGATGACCTAGAGGGATGGGATGGGGAGGGAGGTGGGAGCGGGGTTCAGGATGGGGAACACATGTACACCCATGGCAGATTCATGTCAATGTATGGCAAAACCAATACAATATTGTAAAGTGAATAAATAAAACTAAAAAAAAAACAAAACAAAAAACCAGTTGGAGTGTCTTTGAATTACAAATGAAAAGACCTGCCTGATCAGCAAGCTCTCCTTTAGAAAACAAAACAGCAGAATAGAACAAAACTCAAACAAATTAACCAAAAAATATTGGCAAAAATGAAAATTTAGTAACCACTCTAGATCAAGGATATATTTATGTTGTTCCATTGCTTCTGACTTGCAGTTGAAAGAGCAAGACTCACCTTGTCTCACTTAAATAAAAATCCATATGAAATAGATGAATTTATGAAAGCAGGAAGACATTCAGCAAATAGTCTTTAAAATCATTCCTTCTCACTCATCATCATATTGTAACATCTTGCAAGCCCAAGAGTGAAGAGTTAACCATTCATACTTGCAGGAAAGAATGAATGAACAAATTCTTGTTGAAAGCTTCTGGAAAATTCATTCCTTTGGATTGGTAATTTCAAACAGGAGCCTGCCATTCCTCAGTCTTGCCTCTATGGATGTGAATTGTTCCCCTTGCTGTATTCCCTAAACTCCTCCATCAGCCATTTATTTTCCATTTGGGGCAGACAACAGACTTTTGGAAGGTAACACTTGAAGACATTGTCATTTAAAATGCCTTATAAGGAGAAAGGATCTTACCAGATGAGCTCTAAATCTCATACACTTGCTTTGGAAATGAATAGTTTATACTCTGCATATTACCAGTTGCTTACTTGGTTGAGGCCCTGGTCAGGAAGCTGAGGAAGACTCTGTGGTAGCACATGGGGTCAAGGAGGTATAGCAGAAGTGATGGAGAATTTGATATTTCTCTGGAAATGAGTCTCCTATTTTTAGAAGACAATACAATATAGTAGAAAGAATACAAATTTTGAATTTTTTATTGATTGGTAGGTTTTGTTTACAAGCTATATCTGTTTATGAGCTATATAACTCTGAGAAAGTTACCTAACCTCATTTTAGCTCATTTTCCTTATCTGAAAAATGTGGGATAATAGTGGTACATTCTCCATAGTATTATTTGAAGGATTAAATGAACTAATAGATGGGAAAGCAGTTTCAAATGCATTTGTTATCATAATTGGCTCTCAAAAAATACCTTTGATAAAAATGATCAGTTTCTAATCCATTTGTCCTTCTCATAAGGATTGTAGATATAGGGCATCAATCTCACAGGAATAGAGCTTGCTCTTGGCATCTTTTCCTACTCAACTCAGAAGATTATTGGAGAAGTAGGAGCAGGACTCACCTCACCCTGGTACTCTTTCCTTAAGGCAGTGTTTTACCACATTAGAACTTTGTTCTTTTTTGGAGGGGGAGGGGAGTGTGGAGCAAAGAAATGTTTACTATTGGGACAAGAAAGGAGAACAGATGACTCACAATGAAAAAAAAATCCCCAACTATCAGAATTCTGTCTTTATGCAGAATATGGTGTCAGTGTGACAAGTGCAAAGAGCACTGGGCTGATAGTTCAACACACATTTGTATTTCTTTGTTATTTTGTCAATTTATGCATTAATTCAGCAAATACTGCTGAGGGCTTATGATTGCTAATTTGCTGTGAGTGCGGAGTTGAGTATTTTAACCGTCTCCCATTCCCATATGAATAGGAACTTGATGATGTCACTTAAACTCTTAATGTGTTGGTTGACTCAACTGTCCACAGTGATCAGCCCTGCCCTGTCTTCCTCACAGTTTCTATGATAGAACATGTTGGAGAGTGCTTTGCAGAAAAAAAGGACTAGACAATTATGAGGTGTCAATATATTAATAGCATTTCTTGAGCAACCTTTGGGATATGGCATGACTACTGTGCACTGGTCATTAAACTATAGCAATCTCCCTCTTTCTTTATGATCATAAGAAAGCCACAAAAGAAAGTAGATCGTAAAGAAAGAGGGAGATTGTTATAGTTCAATGACATTTTGCTGAATGCAAATAACTGAACCCAAGATTCTTTCATTGTTGAGCTATGTGTGAAGTTATGGCTGTGAAAAAAGATGAGAAAGTTAAACGGGTATAGTGACTGTCCTTTTCATCATAGGTGACAGTAATGCGAAAGTAAGTCAAGAGATACCTGGACAAACAAGCAAGTTTGGCCTTGAAGTACAAAATGAAGCAGGGCAAAGGATAATTGAGTTTTGCCAAGAGGACACACTGGTCATAGCAAACATCCTCTTTCAACAACACAAGAGAAGACTCTACACATGGACATCACCAGATGGTCAATACTGAAGTCAGATTGATTTTATTCTTTGCAGCTGAAGGTGGAGAAGCTCTATACAGTTAGCAAAAACAAGACCAGGAGCTGACTGTGGCTCACATCATGAACTCCTTATTGCCAAATTCGGACTTAAATTGAAGAAAGCAGGGAAAATCACCAGACCATTCATGTATGACCACAATCAAATTCCTTACGGTTATACAGTGGAAGTGACCAATAGCTTCAAGAGATTAGATGTGATAGACAGACTGCCTGAAGAGCTATGGACTGAGGTTCATAACATTGTACAGGAGGTAGTGATCAAAACCATCCCCAAGAAAAAGAAATGCAAAAAGGCAAGATAGTTGTCTGAGGAGGACTTACAAACAGCTGAGAAAAGAAGTGAAATGCTAATGAGAAAAGGAAAGATACAGCCACTGAAATTCAGACTTCCAATGAAAAGCAAGGAATAAGAAAGACTTCATAAGTGAACAATGCAAAGAAATAGAGGAAGACAGTAGAATGGGAAAGACTAGAGATCTCCTCAAGAAAATTAGAGATACCAAGGGAATATTCAAGCAAAGATGGACACAATAAAGGACAGAAACAGTATGGACTTAACAGAAGCAGAAGATATGAAGAGGAAGCAAGAATACACAGAAAAACTATACAAAAAAGATCTTAATTACCCAGATAACCACGATGGTGTTATCACTCACCTAGAGTCAGACATCCTGGAGTGCAAAGTCAAGCATTATCTTTTAGGATTTGAAATAGCTCAGCTGGAATTCCATCACCTCCACTAGCACCACTACCAACAATGCTAGTGGAGGTGATGGAATTCCAGCTGAGCTATTTCAAATCCTAAAAGATAATGCTATTAAAGTGGTTCACTCAATATGCCAGCAAATTTGGAAAATTCAGCAGTAGCCACAGGACTGAGAAAGGTCAGTTTTTATTCCAATCCCAAACAAGGGCAATGCCAAAGAATGGTCAAACTACTGCACAATTGCACTCATATCACTTTCTAGCAAGGTGATGCTCAAAATCCTTCAAGCTAGGCTTCAACAGTATGTGAACCAAGAACTTCCAGATGTACAAGCTGGATTTTAAAAAGGCAGAGGAACCAGAGATCAAATTGCCAACACCTGTTGGATCATAGAAAAAGCAAGAGAATTCAAAAAAAACATCTATTTCTGCTTCATTGACTATGCTAAAGCCTTTGACTGTGTAGATCACAACAAACTGTCAAAATTTTTTAGAGTGAATACCAGATGACCTTACTGTCTTCTGAGAAATCTGTATGCAGGTCAAGAAGCAACAGTTGGAATTGGATATGGAACAGCAAACTAGTTTAATATCAGGAAAGGAGTGCATCAAGGTTGAATGCTGTCACCCTACTTATTTAGCACATGCTGGGCTGGATGAATCACAAGCTGGAATCAAGATTGCTGGGAGAAATATCAATAACCTCATATATGCAGACGACATGACCCTTATGACAGAAAGCAAAGAGGAACTTAAGAGCCTCTTGATGAAGGTGAAAGAGGAGGCTTAAAACTCAATATTCAAAAAACTAAGATCATGGAAACTGGCCCCATCACTTCATGACAAATAGATAGGGAAATAATGGAATCGGTGACAAATTTTATTTTCTTGGGCCTCAAAATCAATGTGGACAGTGACTGCAACCATAAAGCTAAAAGAAGCTTGATCCTTGGAAGAAAAGCTATGACAAAACTAGACAGCATATTAAAAAGTAGAGACATCACTTTACCAACAAAGGTCCATATATTCAAAGCTATGGTTTTTCCAATAGTCATGTTTGGATATGTGAGCTGGACAATAAAAAAGGCTGAGTGCTGAAGAATTGATGCTTTTGAACTGTGATGTTGGAGAAGACTCTTGAGAGTCCCTTGGACAGCAAGGAAATCAAACCAGTCCATCCTAAAGGAAATCAGTCCTGAATATTCATTGGAAGGAGTGATGCTGAAGCTGAAATTCCAGTACTTCAGCCTCCTGCTGCAAAGAGCCAACTCATTGGCAAATACCCTGATGCTGGGAAAGATTGAAGGCAGCAGGTGAAGGAGATGACAGAGGATAAGACGGTTGGATGGCATCACTGACTCTGACATAAGTTTGAGCATGCACTGGGAGTTGGTGATGGACAGGGAAGCCTGGCATGCTACAGTCCATGGGGTCGCAAAGAGTCAGACACAACTGAGTCACTGAACTGAACTGATATATAAAATAGATTAATAAAAACCTACTATATAGAGCAGGGAATTCTACTCAACACTCTGAAATGACCTATATGGGGAAATAATCTAAAAAAAAAGTTGATATATGTATAATTGATTCACTTTGCTGTACAACAGAAACTAACACAACATTGTAAAATTTGTGATACTCCAGTGAAAATTTAAAAAAGAGCAGAAGCTATACCTTTTATTGCTCTTACATCCTAGAAACTTGACTCTCAGATTTGGTTAAATTATTCAGACTATGAATCAGAAGTATAATTGTTTTTAATGTCTGCTGATGTTTTGCACAGCAATAGGAATATTTCATAGAATATTAGCGCTGCAAGGGAACTTAACAAATCCTAATCAGATGCCTTTCATTTTGTAAACAAAAATATTCAAAGGCAAATCATTCCTCTGAGTGCACAGCATTGCTGCATGCTTGGTCGTAGAGTTCTCTGAGTGCCTTCCCTCTGATGCTCCAGAGAGTCCCAGGTTGCACTTTGTGGTATTAGAAGGAGAAGACTAGCACAAATTTATATTTTCCCTAGAGGACTAACAATGCTAAAAACAGAGTGGGTATTAGGCTATGTTAGTTTCAATTTAAGTTGAATAGGTACTCAATCTCTAGAAAGGGGAATAAAATGAAGACGCTGATGTGTAGGTTAAGTAGTTCTCAGCCATGGGAAGTTTTGTCCTCAATGGGGCATTTGTCAATGTCTGCAGATATTTTTTTTAGCAACACCCGGGAGAGTGCTACCTGCATCTAGTGGGTAGGGGTCAGAGATCCTGCTAGATACCCTACAAAGCAAAGGATAGCCCCTCATAACCAAAAATTAGACACTCCCAAATATCAATAGGTTGTAAAACCCTGCAGTGGGTATTCTTGTCAGCTCAAGAGACAGGGCAAGGCCAAGAACAAAGGATAGAGAACTGTCATTTACCAGTTCTATCTTCAAACATAATGGCCAAATAATTTCTCCTTCAGGATAATAAGGTGGTGAGATGTCTGATAGCAGGTGAATCATTTTAAGAGCATTTAATGATGAGATGAAGTCTTGATGGACAGATTATTAACCAGTATCCTCACAAGGAGATTCTAAATTTATTATTCGACTCACCCATTGTTTTGCTTGTGCCAAAAGATCCTCTGAAGGTAACCTTTGACCCTTTGAGTCTGAGAGCCACACACCTGGTCTGAAGTCCCAGAACTAACACTTTTATAGACTGTTTGTGCCGCCCCTAAATTTATTTGTTGAAGCCTTAATCCCTTAATTTGACTGTATTTGGAGTTGTGTGCCTTGATAGAAGTAACTCAGGTTAAATGAGGTCATAAGGTGGGGCTATAATCTGATAGAATTTGTGTCCTTCTCAGAAGAAACGCAAGAGCTCCATCTCTCTGTGCGCCAAGAGGAAATGCCATGTGAGGATTCTGTGAGAAGGTCGCTGTCTAAAAGCCAGGAAAAGTGGCTTCATCAAGAAAACTGAACCCTGCCAGAACTTGATCTATGATTTGCAGCCTCCAGACTGTGAGAAAGAAATTTCTGTTGTTTAAGCATCCAGCCTCTGACATTTTGATGGCATTCTATTCATGTCAATGTATGGCAAAAACCACTACAATATTGTAAAGTAATTAGCTTCCAACTAATAAAAAAAATAAATAAAAATAAAAATATTTTGGAACATATAAAAAAAATAAACAGACTAATGTACTCAAGAAGCTTGAACAACTGAAAAAGAACAGAAAGTAATAAAGATCTCCAAGAATATCTTACAAGGGAAATGGTAAGAGCGTAAAACTCAGATTTTCCTCCAGGGAAGACTGTCAGTGAGCATTTCCCTGCTATCCCCACACCAGCATTATTGCCTAACAACTTCTTTCCAATAACAGGCAGTTCTAACTGACTCTGATTTTTGGAAGCTAGGCCTCCTTTTGGTTGCTGAAGACTTTTCAACAGAAACAAAACATATTGAATAACATAATTAGAAGATATTTTAATAAAAGGAAGATAAATGATATTTTTGTGGAATAAGGATTATGTATCTGGGCCACCTATTAATAACAACAACAACAAAATGTTTCCTTGAAGCCTTTAGTGAAGTACTTTTAAATATTAGGTTTGCATAGGAATTATTTAGAATACTTGTTAAAGATTCAGATTCATGGGCCCATCACCATAGATTCTGACTTAGTGGGTTTGAAGTAGGGCCTAGGATCTATTTACAAAACCCTTAGCATTTCTGTACAGGCAATTCACTAATCACACTGAGAAACACTGTGTCTATACTTCACAATGAACTTTTCAAGGGCATTTTCATTCACAATATATTTAAGAAAATGGGGAAGAAATAAATGAAGGGTTTGAAGAAAAGGAAATGCAATGAGGTATAAAAACAATGAAAACTGAAATATAATCCAGATATGAAGAAGTGAGGGCAATTTTGGGGAGGAATTGCATTTTAGAGCAAGTCAAGGTGAAAAGGGATGGAGCCTGCTAGAAGTTTATAGTAAGAAAATTCAGTTTATTTCCATTTGTTATAACCAGCTTCTGAATTCCAGTCTTGGCATTTATAGTCATTGTTAATAATTAATTCACTCTGTCTCTCACTTTAAAACTTGAAATCAGTCTAGAGTCCTCCATAGAACCTCTCTTTTGGTTCACTAAGGAAATTCAGGAGGAAAAAATTCATGATATTTAAGTGCCAGTAGAGGATGGGAATTAGACCAGCTGAAGATATGCTGGGTGACATATTGCATAGGTATTTTTCATAGGATATTTTATGGGCATATTCCATAGATATCTGAAACCAGACTATCAAGAGAAGAACCTCACAGGTGAAAACGATTTTCATAAAACATTCTATAACTCTTAATGTTTATTTTACTTAGGTGAAATTAAGTTTAAATGACATCAGTCACAAGAGGAAAATGGAGTGTTTTGATAGAGGTGGGCCATGGAGATATAGGGGAGGTCATGGTGGGACAGCTAAGTATTCTGGATGTCTATTGCCAATTATGTGATATTGAAAATTATATTTCCCAGAATCTTGTGGAAATGCCTGATACTTTTCTGAGTTGGGTTATACAAAAGTGAAGTTGCATGAGATTTGGAAGGCAGATGTGAAATAGAAGTCATATGCTTTGAAGATCCTTGTCAATGAGATGTGGTGAGAGAGAGACATAAAGGTGTAGGTGGGTTCCAATTTGTTACTGATCTTTTCAACTGGCAGCCTTGATGACCAACAGAACCCACAGCCTGCTATCTGACCATTTTCTGGTAAATGAATAGAACCAAAAAACTTCTACAGACCTCTATAGCCCTCCACACAGTTGAACTACAGCAGCTAGGTGCTCCTAGCTTCCAGATATTCCTGCAAGCTCTAATTCATTCAGTCACACCATGAATAGCTAATGGCTTTTCTCTGATCCTTCTGCTCTAGACTTTCACTTCCCAAGTGACTCCCTCAATCATATAAGGTCTAATTCCTATAATAAATTTCTTATTCCATGACCCTTATGATAATATTGCTTCCCAGACTAAACCCTGATCAGTAACAACCCTATATCACTTCCCTCCACCAACGTTTCCAATGCATACCAGCTTCACAGACCTTCATAGTACAAAGAACATTGTAGAATTTCATAGAACAAAGAACATTGAGAAGAAACAATTCTTCACATATACCTGAGATAACTCTTCCCATAACACTTAGTATCTAGATATGATAAATTTCTCTCAGTGAGTACTAGAGAAAGGTTGGATGTATAGAGCTACTGTTTTGCAACAATAAGAAATTGAAAGCATCCTTCAATTTATGAAGAGTTTAGATTGAGACACATGGACTTTAAGGACAACTGTAAAATTTTCTGAGTCCAGATGGCTGTCAGTGACCCTTGTTTTGTTGTTCAGTCCTTAAGTCAAGTCCTATTCTATGCAACCCCATGGACTGTAGCACACCAGACTTTGCTGACCTTCACTGTCTCCTAGAGTTTGCTCAAACTCATGTCCATTGAGTCGGTGATGCCATTCAACCATTTCATCCTCTGTCACCCCCTTCTCCTACCTTCTATATTTCCCAGCATCAGGGCCTTTTCCAATGAGTCAGCTCTTTGCATCAGGTGGCCAAAGTATTGGAACTTCAGCTTCAGCATCAGTCCTTCTAACGAATACTCAGAGTTTATTTCCTTTAGGATTGACTGATTTGATCTCCTTGCTGTCCAAGGAACTCCCAAGAGTCTTCTCCAGCACCACAATTCAAAAACATCTTTTTTTTTTTTTGGTACTCAGCCTTCTTTATGGTCCAGCTCTCACATCCATACATGACTACTGGAAAAACCATAGCTTTGACTATTGGACCTTTATTAGCAAAATGATGTCCCTGATTTTTAATCTAGATTAAATTATCTATCTAGATTTATCATAGCTTTCCTTCCAAGGAGTAAGTGCCTTTTAGTTTCATGGCTGTAGTCATGGATTTTGGAGCCCAAGAAAATAAAATCTGTCACTGTTTCCACTTTATCCCTCATCTATTTGCATTGAAGTCACGGAGCCAGATGCCAGTATCTTCATTTTCTTAATATTGAGTTTTAAATCAGCTTTTTAACTCTCCTCTTTCACCCTCATCAAGAGGCTCTTTAGTTCCTCTTTGCTTTCTGCCATTAGAGTGGTATCATTTGCATATCTGAGGTTGTTGTTATTTCTCCTGGCAAACTTGATTCCAGCTTGTGATTCATTCAGCCTGGCATTTTGCATGATGTAGTCTGAATATAAGTTAAATAAGCAGGGTGACAACATACAGTCTTGATGTACTCCTTTCCCAATTTTGAATCAGTTCATTTTTTCATGTCTGTTTCTAACCATTGCTTCTTGACCTGCATACAGGGTTCTCAGGAGACAGGTAAGATGGTCTGGTATTCACATCTCTTTAGGAATTCTCTACAGTTTGTTGTGATCCACAAAGTCAAAGCCTTTCGCAGAGTCAGTGAAGCAGATGTTTTTCGGGAATTTCCTTGCTTTTTCTATGATTCAACGGATGTTGACAATTTGATCTCTGGTTCCTTTGACTTTTCTAAATCCAGCTTGTACATCTGAAAGTTCTTGGTTCACGTACTGTTGAAGCCTAACTTGAAGGATTTTGAGCATTACCTTACTAGCATGTGAAATGAGTGCAATTGTACAGTTGTTTGAACATTCTTTAGCATCACCTTTCTTTGAGATTGGAATGAAAACTGACCTTTCCCAGTCCTATGGCCATGGTTGAGTCTTCCAAATTTGCTGACATATTGAGTGCAGCCCTCAATCTGGATATAAATTTAGAACACTAGATGAGGAAGTCAAGTGATAGGCAAGTGGATGTTCTTCAGACAAGCCACTTGGAGAAATATGCTTTAACAGAGTGACTGGAATTGCAGAAATCAAAGGGATGCCATGGGTTATGAAAGTGGCAACTTATAGGGCAATTTAAGATGCTTTAAAACCAAAGAGAAACTCTCTACAGGGCAAATAATATGTTACTTTCCTTTTCTAGGGAACTAGAGATTTCAAGTACAGGCTGCTCACAGCCAGAGGAGACCACAGGAAGTTCACATTCTGGGTCAGTAATACTGGTGGTTGAAGTTCTGCAGGGTTTGGGTCCCCCGTACTCAGTGGCAGTGTCCTCCAAACTCTGCTTTGGATTGGTGGACTGCAGAACTCAGGGTGACTCAGCACCCTTCCTAGATAGAAGGTAGATAAGCAAAGAGTAGAGACAGTTACATTTATGACTAGACTTAAGGTTAGTTAGTAAAACACATCTTTGTTTTGTTAACACAGCTGTTTCAACACTTTATCTGTTTTACAGAAAATATTTTATATGAGGATTTCTAACCTTACTAATGCTGAAATAATTAGGAAATTTATTTTTCCAACTTCAGACCAATAAATAGACGAGGATCTGGTTTCTTCCTGAAGTCTCGTGGAAATAGCATCAGCTGCTGCTCCTGAGTGCTGTTCGGTGGCATGACTGCAGGTGTGTGCACACAGAGGGGTAGATATTCAGACTCAGCAATGGGCAGTTCCTGCTCCCTCTTACCTGGCATGAAGCTCAAATATTTTCTTTCTCCACTGTCTGGCACTCTCCATGGGAAAACAGATGACACCACCATCATGGCAGAAAGCAAAGAAGAACTAAAGAGCCTTTTGATGAAAGTGTAAAAGGAGAGTGAAAAAGTTGGCTTAAAATTCAACATTCAGAAAACTAAGATCATGGCATCCGGTCCCATCACTTCATGGCAAATAGATAGGGAAACGTTGGAAACAGTGACAGACTTTATTTTCTTGGGCTCCAGAATCACTGCAGATGGTGACTGCAGCCATGAAATTAAAAGACACTTGCTCCTTGGAAGAAAAGCTATGACCAACCTAGACAGCTTATTAAAAAGCAGAGACATTACTTTGCCAACAAAGGCCCACCTAGTCAAAGCTATGGTTTTTCCAGTAGTCATGTGTGGATGTGAGAGTTGGGCTATAAAGAAAGCTGAGCACTGAAGAACTGATGCTTTTGAACTATGGTGTTAGAGAAGACTCTTGAGAGTCCCTTGGACTGCAAGGAGATCCAACCAGTCTACCCTAAAGGCAATCAGTCCTGAATATTCATTGGAAGGACTGATGCTGAAGCTGAAACTCCAATACTTTGGCCACCTGATGCAAAGAACTGACTCATTTGAAAAGAACCCTCATGCTGGGAAAGATGGAAGGTGGGGGGAGAAGGGGATGACAGAGGATGAGATGGTTGGATGGCATCACCGACGTGATGGACGTGAGTTTGAGTAGGCTCCAGGAGTTGGTGATGGACAGGGAAGGCTGGCGTGCTGCAGTCCATGGGGTTGCAAAGAGCTGGACATGACTGAGCGACTGAACTGATGGGAAAACTCTCTCCCTTTCCTCTCAATTAAAAGGAAAATTTGTTGTTAGTTCAAAACATCTAAAGAATTAGCCTGAGATTCAAAACTGAAATTGTCTTCCACTCTGCTGCCTTACTAAACTACCTCCAAACCTGAAAATTTCCTCCACCCTCACTGCAAATAAAACGGTCCCCTAAATAGGGGGCTAGCTGATGGCAGCAGCTGGGTGAGCTTCGCAACTACTCCTGAAGGAATAGGATCATCCTGTGATAATCAGACCTTCCTCCCTCAGGGGCACTGGGGTTTGTAACTGGTACACCTATTTCTGTTTTACCTGTAAGTAAAGGGTAATCATACATTCATTCCCTTAAGCTGTAGTTGAAATCACGTTTTAACTGGGAGATGGAAGCTTCCTGGCCTCCTTAAAATGCTAATAAGCTTTGAGATGTGTGATGGCAAGGGCTTCTGAGGTTGGTTTGCTGGTGTCCAGAGCTGCTGTGGATGTAACTGAGGTCTGTCCCTACATGTCCTCTTTAGCCCTTGCAAGATACCCTGAAGACTATGGAACACTTTCTCTTTATTTGACATGTGCCACCACCAGCACACTTCTCTAGCCCACTAGCCTCCCCAGACAACCCCACAGAATTGGTAGAGGCATGAAAACTGTGAGGCAAACAAAGTTGGTCTCTGGTGCATTTCCATCAGAGCTCACAGAGGCAAGAGCTTCACGTGGAATGGAACTAGCAAAACCAAAACCAGGAAGTGGCAAACACTGGAAGTAGAACCTGGGCAAGATACAAGAATGGGAAAAAAAAGTCAAGGTCAAATCCCCAATTAGCATAATAGAAGCCCCCAATTCCATTGAGAACTGGCATTTCTGGGGTTGCTAGGGCCAGAAGTAGACTGGACTTACAAGGAGAAAGTCCTGAGAATTAGTGCTGGTGATGCAGTTCTCTGGACAACTTTCCCCTAGCGCAGGACTTCTCTGAGGGGATGAGTTCTCTCTTATCTCAAGGATGCACCTCTCTTTTATCTCAGTATTTAAGGGCCAGTATTCAGAATTCTTCACAGTTTTCCTGTCACAGATTTTCTGTTGTTGTTTTTGTCCCCTAATCTGATTGTTGTCTCTCTCAAGGGGTGGAGTACCAAGACTGGAGTGCTAAGCTAATTACTTTGCTCCACTGAGTTTCTCTTCTTTCTTCAAGACAACTTTCATACTTTCTCTCCCCTTTCTATAGTAATATCAACCTTGGGCATGTCACTCAGCACTAGGTACACTTGGCCCAAAATTTAGAGCTGACTAATTCAATGAAAGACGTTAAGGGCAGGTAAGGAGCTGTTATTCATCTTAGTATTTGCCTTTTAGTAGAGAATTTACTTTCTCCAAAACTCCCTCTAATGAAAGAGGAGAGAACCTGCCCATTTTGTCACCTCTCAAATCCTGTCCTATGAGTGTTATCTATTCCACCTACTAGCCCAAGAACAATACTGAAGTAAAGAACAGAGCAGCTCTCAGCTTAAAGAATGTTTCCCAGGCCAATGGAATCAAGCAGTTGGCAACTCCCAAATCTGTTTGCAGACAGTGCTGAAAGTTGAGATTAGTATAGCTGCAGGATTGGATACAATCTTCGGATTGTCTTGCCAAATATGGGTTAAAATGACTTTGGCTGCTGTACACTCCAGTTTCAATGGAGGCAGAGAAAGCGTCTCTTTCTCTCATCTTTTCTGAACTCCTGGGGCCTAACAGTCAGTGTTTGGCTTAGAAAGGGATTTGGTATCTTTTTATTATAGTTTTGATGTCAACTCCAACGCCGCATGGGAAGCCTTCTTATTTTCAAGGGGCAGCCACAAGCAGAGAACAGCAATCTGTGTTTTTCTATTTTTTTTTTTGTCTCTGAGATAATTTTGAAGGAGGCAATGTTTGTGTTTCCAAATTACCCCTCCACTTTTCAATTTTTGTATCTCCTTACATATCCTCATATATCATTTTCATGGTTTTGCGGTTTTAGGCTGTTCTTTTGAGAGGAAAGCAATCTGATAATAAGTCTATATTAGGTATTCAGACCTGAGTATGCTATTCCTTTAAAGTATACTTAGATTTTTTAAAAGGTTGCAGAAAGAGGACAATACTCAAACCATATTTGCCTTACATGCAAAAACATTTTTGACTCAAAATATAAGTATCAGTTTTCATAACCTAAGCAAACTTAAACCTCTGGAAAAGTTCAGTTCTCTCTTGGTAGAAGCATTGGCTAATTGCAGCTTCAATTCATATCACTGGTATTACTAATAAAGCAATGGCTTCTGTGGATTATATTATTTATTTATTTGTATAATCCAGAATATTTTAGAATTTAGGTGGAACATGGAGGTGAGGAGAGAGTGTAGAGCAATAAAGAAGAATAATGGGAGCCCCTGAAGATGAGCATGTATTGCTTATATGGTCACTGGTCACTAATGTTGATTGGTATCGAGGTAAGATCAGGTCTGATCACTAACATCTTGAAGTCTTTAATTCTTTTTAGGCATCTATGCTATTTTAAAAATAAACTCACAAAATAACTACCATAATACTTTATAAAGTATAATAATTTTGTTGAAAGATTAATATAAGTATGAATATTTGTGGGAGTATTACTAAGTAGAACAGTTTTAGCTGTTTGTGACATAAACACTGATGGGATGCATAGACTCCAGATGAAATGTATACAATGTTCAGTGTTAAAAAGCAACAATATTTCCACTGCAAACATATATTCCTGGCATAGAGAAGTCTGTTAAGAAAAACCTTTTCTATCAATAACACATCATAATGGTGGCTGATGTCTTGAGCTGGAAGACAGAACCCCAGGGACGTATGTAGTATGGGAAATAAAGGAACAAACCCTAATAAGGCTGCTTTTTTGCTTAGCTTGCATTGTAGAACTTGAGTTTTACATCTGTAAATATGGATCTTTTTATGTGATCATGTGCTAAAGCAGCAAAGTTGTAATAATGTCTTGTGTTAATGTGAATCATTTAAAAATGAGAATTTATTTATTTAATGAGTGTTCTTTTCCTGAACTGGATGTACATATTTAGCTCTAGCAGATAGAGTGACTGTTAATAATTCATATTCCCAACATTAGGGTATGAAAATTCCAGGCACCATCATTCATTTTAGCCATTCTGTGCTGTTGCATATTATTTTGGTTTTAATTTGTATTATTCTAATACCTAATGAACATGATCACTTTTTCATATGTTAATTTGTCATTTGGGTTTCAAGAAGTTCCTCTTCAAATATTTTGCTCACAAAAGACCCTGAATAGTCAAAGCAATCTTGAGAAAGAAGAATGGAACTGAGGAATCAAGATCCAAGTTCCTAGACTGAAGTCAGGGTCTTCCTGACTTAGACTTCAGACTATACTATAGACTATAGACTTCAGACTCTACTACAAATCTACAGTCATCAAGACAGTATTGTACTGGCACAAAAACACAAGTACAGAGTAATGGAAGAAAATAGATTCCCCAGAGATAAACCAACACACCTATGGACAACTTGTCTTTGATAAAGTAGGCAAAAATATACAATGGAAAAACGACTGTTTCTTCAATAAATGGTGCTGGGGAAACTGGTCAACTACATGTAATAGAATGAAATTTGAACATTTTATAACACCATACATAAAAATAAAATCAAAATGAATTAAAGACCTAAATATAAGACCACAAAGTATAAATCTCTTTGAGGAAAGCATAGGCAGAACACTCTCTGACTAAATCACAGCAAGACCCTCTATGACCCATCTCCTATAGTAATGGAAATAAAACAAAAATAAACAAATGGGATCTAATTTTAAACTTAAAAGGTTTTGCACAATGTAGGAAAATTTAAGCAAGGTGAAAAGACAACCCTCAAAATGGGAGAAAATAGTAGCAAATGAAATAATTGGCAAAGAATTAATCTCCAGGATATACAAGCAGCTGATGCAGCTCAACACCAGAAAGACAAACAACCCAATCAAAAAACGGGCTAAAGAACTAAACAGACAATTCCTCAAAGAAGACATACAGATGGCTAATAAACACAAGAAAAGATGTTCAACATCACTCATTATTCAGTTCAGTTCAGTTCAGTCGCTCAGAAATATTAGAGAAATGCAAATCAAAACCACAATGAGGTATCATGTCACACCGGCCAGAATGGCCATCATCAGAAAGTCTACAAACAATAAATGATGGAGAAGTTGTGGAGAAAAGGGAACCCTTTTACACTGTTGGTGGGAATGCAAACTGATACAACCACTATAGAGAACAGTATGGAGATTTCTTTAAAAACTAGGAATAAAACATGATCCAGCTATTCCATTACTGAGTATATATGCTGAGGAAATGAGAATTGAAAAAGACACTGTACTCCAGTGTTCACTGAATCATTTTTTACAGTAGCTAGGACATGGAAGCAACCTAGATGCCCATCAGCCGATGAAAGGATAAGGAAATCATGGAACATATATACAATGCAATATTACTCAGCTATAAAAAGGAATGCATTTGAATCAGTTCTAATAAGTTGGATGAACCTAGAGCCTATTATACAGATTGAAGTAAGTGAGAAAGAGAAATACAAATACTGTATAACAATGAATATATATGGAATCTGGAAAGATGGTATTAACAATCTTATGTGTGGGGCAGAAAAGGAGACACAGACATTAAGAACAGACTTTTGGACACAGTGGGAGAAAGAGAGGATGGGATGATTTAAGTTATTTAGAGAATAATTTTGAAACATATATATTACCATATATAAAATAGATAGACAGTGGGAGTTTGATGTATGATGCAGGGAACCGAAAGCTGATGTTCTGTGACAATCTGGAGGGATGGGGTGGGGAGGGAGTGGAAAGGGAGTTTAGGAGTGAGTGGCCTATGGCTAATTCATGTTGGTGTATGGCAAAACCCATCACAATATTGTAAAGTAACTATCATTCAATTAAAATAATTAAATAATTATAAATTTTAAAATATGCCATTCCATGAAAACAATGTGCTGATAAATTGTGTTTTATTAATTTTAATAAACTCTCTTTACAAAAGAAGCCAGTAAAAATTCAAAGGAAAGCTACAATGAGTGAGGCAATATTTGCAATACATAAATCCAAGATAGACTCATGCCCAATATAAAGAACTCCTTTGCATTAATAAGAAAGCAAATAGGAAAATGAGCAAAAGATTTGAAGAGGAACTTATTGAAATCCAAATGACAAATTAACATATGAAAAAGTGATCATGTTCATTAGGTATTAGGATAATGCAAATTAAAACCAAAATGAGATCCTTCCTGGGTAATCTTGGTTGTATGCGTTTCTCTTTCATCACTTTAAGTATATCCAGCCATTCCCTTCTGTCCTGCAGAGTTTAGCTTTTAGCCTTATGGGGATCCCCTTGTATGTTATTTGCTGCTTTTCCCATGTTGCTTTTAATACTTGTTCTTTGTGTTTAATTTTTGTTAGTTTGATTAATATGTGTCTTGGCGTGTTTCTCCTCGGGTTTATCTTCTATGGGACTCTCTGGGCTTCCTGGACTTGAGTGGCTATTTCCTTTCCCACTTTAGGAAACTTTTCATCTATGATCTCCTCAAATGTCTCCTCATGCCCTTTCTTTCTGTCTTCTGGGACACATATGATCTGAATGTTGGGGTGCTTAACATTGTTCCAGAGGTTTCTGAGGCTGTCCTGATTTCTTTTTATTCTTTTTTGTTTATTCTGCTCTGCTTCAGTTATTTCTACCATTCTATATTCCAGCTCACTTATTCACTCTTCTGCCTTCGTTACTCTACTTTTGGTTTGCTCCAGATTATTTTTAATCTCAGGCATTGCACGGTTCATTGTTGATCATTTATTCTTTAATTCTTCTAGGTCCTTGCTAAACATTTCTTGCATCTTCTTAATCCATTCCTCCAGTCTATTTATCTTTGCCTCCATTTTGTTTTTAAGATTTTGGATCATCATTACTATCATCATTCTGAATTCTTTTTCAGATTTACTCCCTATCTCCTCCTCTTTTGTTTGGTCTGGTGAGTCTTTGCCATGTTCCTTCACCTGCTGGATATTTCTCTGTCTTTTCTTTTTGCTTAGTTCACTATATTTGGGGTCTCCTTTCTGCCAGCTGGAGGGACATATTTCCTCTTAATTGTAGAATCTGTTCCCTATTGGTGAGGTTAGACCAATGCCTTGTGAAGGTTTCTGGTTAGGGTGACTTGTGTCTGTGTTCTGGCAGATGGAGCTGGATCTTTTCTCTCTAGAGGGCAGTGCAGTGTCCGTAATGAGTTTTCATGTGTCTATGGGTTAGGCATGGCTTTGGGAAGCCTGTCTGTTAATGTGCAGAATTGTGTTCCTGATTGGCATGGGGTGTCTTGCACTGAAGCTTCCTGGCTCTTAAGTGGAGCTAGGTCTCAGTGTAGGTATGGAGGCTTTTTTGTAGACTCTTGTCTATTACTATTGCATGGGGTCGGGAGTTCTGATGCTTCACTGTCCTGGTGTTGAGTTTCTTGCCTGTTGAGTTCAGGCCTGACATCTCACAGTAGCATCAAGATTTATCAGGCCACATAGAACAGAAGACAAAACCCCGAGATTAATGGTGAAACCACTGTCCACTGCCAGGAACAACCAAGAGATTCACAGAGTTATATAGAGAACAGAAGAAGGAGAAAGAGGTGAAAAGAAGGAGAAAAGTGAGAGTCAAAAGAGAAGAGAGCAATCAAGCCAATAATCAAATCCCTAAGTGAATATGGATCCTAAAATTTAGATTCTTAAAGATACAAAATTAATTATAAAAATTAAAAAGCAAAAACTAAAAACCTAAAACAAAAATTACACTCACAGAAGTAAAATATAGAAAGCAAAATATCGAACACAAAAATAAAAAAATAAGGAATTTTAAAAAATAAGGATTTTTTAGAAAAGTAAAAGTAATGAACAAAAAAATAAAAATTAAAGAAGTAATAAAGAACCATGTTTGGACCGTATGAGGGAATAAAGGGAGGGTGGAGAAAATAAAATAAATAGGGATAAAATACTAAAAAATAATTTAGAAGAACAGTAACTTAAAAAAAATTTTATAGGGGGTGGTGAGTACATATATGGTGGTCGTGAGAGGAATAATCATGATTGATTCTTTGGTTTTCCTGCCCCAGTCAATTTGCCTACTGAGAAGTTCCTCCCATATATCTAGGAAGGTCTCCAGACCTGTTGTGGGCAGTGTGGAGTCAGTTTAAACTCAGAACTTCCCTTTCTCCAGCTTGTATTTGCTCTTAAAGTCCACAGTTGCTCCTAAAGTATACAGTCTCAAGTTAACTGCAGGATTTTAATCTGCTGCACTGTGGCTGGACCACATGGGGGATTGCCACAGCCTCAGGTGGTCGTGCACCTCCCAGTTTGTGGGACACTTGGCAGAAGCAAGCTGTTCCGGCTCCTGGCTGGGCCTTGAGGGCACAGTCTTAGGCGGGTCGTGCACTTCCCCAGGGAAGCTGGTCTCAGGTGGTGACACCCTTGGCTGTTCTGTGCTACTCAGGATCCCAGGAAGACTGGGATAGCGACTGGTGGCTGCTCACAACTTGGCGGTAGATGTGATATCTGAGGCCGAGATTGTAGTGACTCCTTGCCTTCCACCTTTGGCGCACCTGCTTCTCTGCCTCTGGGGCTCTAGACTGCAGTCAGCTGGCACCCCTTTGGTATTTGCTAGGGCAGGGTCCTTTGTTCCATGAGCACGCAGAGTTAGAGGGCAGTGTTAGAGACTTCCTGTGGGAATGATCTTTTGTTTCTCTGGAATTCCCAGGGTTGTGTCTGTCCTGCCTGTGCTGTGTCACATTAGTCCCCTCAGAGTGTCTTCACTGCTTTCAACCTCAGTCCTTTCCCTGAGGACTGGCCCATGTAGCCCATGCCTCCACACCCAGCCCCCACTTGCTGCAGGCAGATGCAAGTGGGTGAGCCACTTGGCTGTATATTGTCATTCAGCATGGTCTCTGTGGTGAATTTTCTTCATTTTGCCTCATTGTGCTTCACTCTGAGGTTCCTAAGTTCCTCCTGACCCCATCTGTGACAGGGCTTCCTATTATGTGGAAAATTCTCCTCCCTCACAGCTCTTTCCCCAGGATGGGACCCCTGTCCTGAAATTCTTTGTCTCCCTTTTTGTCTTTATCCTTGCCCTACCTCATTTCGAGGAGATTGGTTTGCTTTTTGGGACATCTGGAGTCCTCCGCCAGCATTCAGAAGTTGTTCTGTGGGAATAGTTCCACATGGAGAGGATCTTTTGATGTATTTGTGGTGGAGAAGGTGGTCTCTCTGTTCTATTCCTCTGCCATCTTGAAGCCTGTCCTAGTATTTCCTCTTCATGTAGCAATGTGTGGGCTTCCCTGGTGGCTCAGATGGTAAAGATTCTGCCTGCAATGCAGGAGACCGGGGTTCAATCCCTGGACTGGGAAGAGCCTCTGGAGGAGAGCATGGCAACCCACTCTAGTATTCTTGCCTGGAGAATCCCATGGACAGAGGACCCTGGCAGACAACAGTCCATGGGGTTACACGACTAAGAAACTAAGCATAGCACAGTATAGTATTGTGTATAGTGTCAGTCCCCAACTCCCAATCTATCCCTCTCTGCTCAGCACAAACTTTTGTTTTTGAGCGCTTTTGGTACTGTGTATAGCAGTGCTTCTCTGGCTCAGATGGTGAAGAATCTGCCTACAATGCAGGAGACCTGGATTCAGTCCCTAGGACAGGAAGATCCATTGGAGAAGGGAATGGCAACCCACTCCAGTATTCTTGCCAGGAGAATCCCATGGACAGAGGACCCTGGCAGACTATAGTCCATGGAGTTGCAAAAAGTCGGACATGACTGAGCAACTACACTACTTAAGATGTCTTTGCCTCAGTTCAGTTCAGTTCAGTCCTTCAGTCGTGTCCGACTTTGTGACCGCATGGACTGCAGCACACCAGGCCTCCCTGTCCATCACCAACTCCCAGAGTTTACTCAAGCTCATGTCCATTGAGTCAGTGATGCCATCCAACCATCTCATCCTCTGTCATCCCCTTCTCCTCCCACCTTCAATCTTCCCCAGCATCAGGATCTTTTTAAATGAGTCAGTTCTTAGCATCAGGTGGCCAAAGTATTGGAGTTTCAGCTTCAACATCAGCCCTTCCAATGAATATTTAGGACTGATTTCCTTTAGGATGGACTGGTTGGAACTCCTTGCAGCCCAAGCGACTTTCAAGAGTCTTCAACACCACAGTTCAAAATCATCAATTCTTCGGCTCAGCTTTCTTTATAGTCGAACTCTCACATCCATACATGACTACTGGAAAAACCATAACCTGGACTGGACGGACCTTTGTTAGCAAAGTAATGTCTCTGCTTTTTAATATGCTGTCTAGATTGGTCATAACTTTTCTTCCAAGGAGTAAGTGTCCTTTTATTTCATGGCTGCAGTCACCATCTGCAGTGATTCTGGAGCCCAAAAAAGTAAAGTCTGCCACTGTTTCCACTGTTTCTGCATCTACTTGCCATGAAGTGATGGGACCAGATGCCATGGCCTTTGTTTTCTGAATGTTGAGCTTTAAACCAACTTTTTCCCTCTCCTCTTTCACTTTCATCAAGAGGCTCTTTAGTTCTTCTTCACTTTCTGCCATAAAGGTGGTGTCATCTGCATATCTGAGGTTATTGATATTTCTCCCAGCAATCTTGATTCCAGCTTGTGTTTCATCCAGCCCAGCATTTCTCATGATGTACTCTGCATATATGTTAAATAAGCAGGGTGACAATATATAGCCTTGATGTACTCCTTTTCCTATTTGGAACCAGTCTGTTTTTCCATGTCCAGTTCTAACTGTTGCTTCCTGACCTGCATACAGGTTTCTCAAGAGGCAGGTCAGGTGGTCTGATATTCCGATCTCCTTCAGAATTTTCCACAGTTTATTGTGATCCACACAGTCAAAGGCTTTGGCATAGCCAATAAAGCAGAAGTAGATGTTTTTCTGGAACTCTCTTGCTTTTTCTTTGCCTACTTCATCATAAAGATATTCCCCTACAATTTCCTATAAACCATTTATTGATTTTCTGCTCATATTTAGATACATAGTCCATCTGGAACTGATTTTTAATTTATGATATTTTCCCCAAAACAGTCATTTATTGAAAAGTCCGTCTCTTTCCCGGGGTACTATGTGCATGCTAAGTGCTAAGTCCCTTGGGTCATTTCCAACTCAGTGCGACCCTATGGACTATATCCCACCAGGCTCCTCTGTTACCGAGATTCTCCAGGCAGGAATACTGGAGTGGTGGAATGGATTGCTGTGCCCTCCTCCAGTGGATCTTCCCAACCCAGGGATTGAACCCTTGTCTCTTACATGTACCTGCACTGGCAGGCAGGTTCTTTACCAGTAGAGCCACCTGAGAATGTAGTATTGTGCTATAGTTTATCCAGATTAGATGACTTTATAGGTATGAATCAGTTTCTGAATTCACCATTCTGTTCTACTTCTTTATGTTTGTTTTGCTAAAAGTACAATTTCTTAAGTATTAAACATTGTAATAATTTTTGCCATCTTTCAGTTGAAGTCCAGGAGTAGGATTTACACTTCTTCAAGATATTTTTAGCCTTTTGCATGGGGATATATAGTTAGAACAAGCTTGTCAGTTTAGACTCACACACCCATGTTTTGATTTATGTTTGGATTGACTTGAATCTCTAGACTTGGAATCTCTATTAATTGGGGAGAATTATTCTCTGCAATATTGAGCTTCCCAGTCCATAGTCATTGTATAACTTCAATTTACTAGGTTTTTCTTGTATTTCTCTCAATAATATACTTTTCAGTATTCATCTCTTACATATGCTTTATTGGATTTACTACTAGGTGTGTGATGTTTTGATGCTGTTATAAATTTTATTTTATTTTTTTTAAATGTATATTTGAAATTTATTTGTTTTCCACTAGTCTGTAGAAGTTCAGTTGGTGATTCCTTCAAATACTATTTTGCCCATTCTCTTATGACTCCTTTTCTGTCTCTAATTATGTTCTTGTGTTCATGTGTATCTTTAAACTTTTCTGTATATTCCATTTTTTTCTGTGCTTCAGATTGGAAGGTATCTATACTTATATGTCTATATCATCTACCTATAATCTATCTAATCTAGTATTCTGTATACTGTTGGTATTTTAACTTATCCCTTGGGCTCTTATTTTTAAGCATCTTATTTTCAAGTTTTGAAATTTCTATTGATTCTTTGGTTTTTTTTTAAGTTCTGGTGAAATTTTCTACTTGTAATCCATTTTATTTATATCTTTGACTATATTAAAAATATTTATCATTTTAACATCGAAGTTTCATTCTTTCCAAAACCTAAATCGAGATGACACTCATTTTATTATTATGTTTTTCTCATTGTTCTCAATTTTCTCATTCCTTTTTTAGCATGCCTAGTAATTTTTTATCAAATACTTGATATTGCATTTAAACATTGTTAGTGAAAGAAGGTATGATCTTCTAAGAGGATTCACCCTTTCCTCTGCTAGACTCATTCAGTGGTAGCTGATTATCTTTACTCCAATCAGGGACTGAATGCAATTCACCCTGGGCTGCAGTTTTGGAAGGCTCAGTCTAGTGTATCACTAGAGAACTTTCAGCAGAGAGGTAGTTCTCCAATTCTAATCTTTCTTTCCCTAGGACTGCCATACTACCAACAGTTCTGCCCTGCTTTTCAGAGGCTTCTATTATCTTTTAACTTTCCACCCCATGTACTCTCAGAATCTGACATATCTCTTGAGGGAGAAATCAGACACTTAGGAATTTTCTCAAGTCTCTAAAATAGTCTCTAGTCCTATGAGATCATCAAATATACAGGTTACCTAGTCCCCGGTAGTGGTCTTCTGAGTAGGCAAATCCTAGTCTGAATGTAGGCAAATCCTAGTCTGAATGCTTCTGCTCTTTTCGTGTTGTAAGAATCAACCAATGCTCCTAGGAAAAGGGCTTCCCTGGTAGCTCAGACGGTAAAGTGTCTGCCTGCAATGTGGGAAACCCGGCTTTGATCCACGGGTCAGGAAGATACCCTGGAGAAGGAAATGGCAACCCACTCCAGTACTCTTGCCTGGAAAATTCCATGGATGGAGGAGCCTGGTAGGCTACAGTCCACGGGATCACAAAGAGTTGGACATAACTGAGTGACTTCACTTTCACTTCCTAGGAAAAGAGTGTCTGCAGATCACCACCTCATCTCTCTGTAGACTTTAAAAAAGTGAATTTTGAGTGGGAAATAGATTGAATGCAAGAGAATCTGAAGGTTATATATGTGTGTATAAAATTGTCTCTGCATGGAAAGCAATTTTACTTATTAGAAGTGAATAGAAAAAATCCAATAACATAATGATTTTTCAAAAGAGTAATTTGAATAAATTTAAGAGAGGAATGTGGGATCATTAATGATCTGAAGGGTATAATTTGAAATATTCAGTTTGCAACATACTAAAAAGGAAATTATGTGCTGTTCTTGTGTTCTGGAACTTGGGATTTCATAATTTCTCCGATGTAAATGGTTTCCTGGGTGGCTCAGTGGTAAATAATCTGCCTGCTAATGCAGGAGATGCAGGAGATGTGCGTTTGATCCCTGGATTAGGAATATCCCCTGGAGGAGGAAATGGCAACCCTCTCCAATATTCATGTTGGGAGACATGGACAGAGGAGCCTGACCAGCTACAAACCACAGGGTTGCATAGAGTTGGACACAACTGCACAGCTGAGCACGCATGATTGATTATAAATGATCTTCACTACTTAGTTCACTTTTGCTGTCTTTCTGGATGTCTATTTCTCCAAAAATGTGGTAGGGCAAAGATGAAGTTGTATACTCTCCCATCCCTCACCCTTGGTGCTTTGTTCAAGTTCACAATAGGATATTTGTTCATCTTTGCTGGCTGAGGAAATTCTTAATGCTGTTTACACTATTCCTGCCTCTCTGTTTTTGAGGCATCTGAGAAAATTAAACTTACTGAACCTCTCACAGTTGGAGCAACTCTAATTTGGGCCAATGAGTTATGAGAGGAATTGTTGTATGTCACTACCAGCCAGAGCATTTAAGTATTGATGAGACTCCTGAGAGCACACTTTCCTAATGCTGCAATGACTATCAGTTCCAAGCAGTGGCTATTCTGTCAACTTGGGGCCTGAAGTTGAGCATGTAGTGGAGCAGAGATCTCAGCCCACACAAGATGAACATGTAGAATGAACAAGAAAGGGAACCTGGTTCTCAGATAGTGAGATTTTTGGGGTGTCTATTACTATAACATTATTAATCCATTCTGACTGACACAGTAAATGATTGACTACTTCTGAGGTTTCAGTTGCCAAAATGCTCTAAGGGGGAAAAAAAATATGTGGAGTAACCATATGACTGATTCATTCTCCTGGCTTTGGCTAACCAGGCAGTAGAGACACCTGGTACATTTCTCTCCTGTCCATATTCATAGACAGAATGTGATTCTGTTAGCAGCACATGTACCTAGACAGATATGAGGATTTGTTCAGATGGCAAACAAGAATCCCTCATTGATGTCTCCAAGATTGTATGCCTTATGATACCTGAGTATCTTTACTTCAGACTGAAAGTGTTAGTCACTCAGTCATGTCCAATGCTATGTAACCCCATGGACTGTAGTCCACCAGGCTGCTTTGTTCATGGAATTCTCCAGGCAAGAATAATGGAGTGGGTAGCCATTTCCTTTTCCAGGGTATCTTCCTGACCCATGAATTGAACACAGGTCTCCCACTTTGTGGGCAGATTCCTTACTGTCTGAGCCACCAGGGAAGCCTGTTTGTCTTTACTTAATGGCATATATTATTAACAATATAATACCTGCTTAAGCATTCTATACAGGAATATATTTTAATGCATTCATCAGGTGTGGTTTCCAGAAGCTATTTATGAACTTCATATTTCTCCTCTGTGCATTCTAAATATACATACCTTAACTTCAGTCTATGCTTTCACATCTCATAGAATGAGCACATTTTTAAGAAACAAACAATTTTCAGGCAGCATATCATGATGTTGAGTATCTTGATCATATCTTCTCTTGCCATTTTCTTCTGTTGTATTTAATATTCTTATACTTTACAATATCTTCATCTTCTCAGTTACTCTTAGCTTGGTACCAGAGTATTTCTAGGGCTCTGTTCAAGCTCAAAGATTTCCTGATTATTACATCTTTTTAGATTGAGGCCATTCAGCAGGAGGTTCTCCTGATGGAAATGCTAATGGTAGGTCTGTACAGGTTTAAAAGATGTCTTCTGAAGTCATTCCTGGAGTTCCCTGAGATTTAAAAACATACTGGAGGAACACAGGCAACTCCAGGGGGAAGACAGATAAAACAAACATCTAAAAATTGCATAGGAGAGAAGGGAACATATCACTTTCAGATTCCTGTCATCAGTTGTCATATTTCTTGGTTAAAGTCATGAAAATGTGAGGCCAACCAAGAAAAATTATGCATTGGCTGCTTGGAAGATACTCTTTTTGTTGTTGTTGCTATGTTTATTTCATATTTACTGAGAAGCAAAAAAAAAAAAAAAAGAATCTGTAGCATGGTGATGTGCTGTGGAGAATACATAGGAGTTAAGAGCCATCTTAATATTGAGGAAATCATATTATATTTAAAGAAAGAAATTCACATTTCTAAAACAATTATGATATATTAGACAAAACACATTATTCATTTATCCAACTATTTCTTGATTTATCCCTTAAGCAAATAAATATGGAGAAAAACCACATGGTGAATACAGAAACTAATAAAAATGATAATTCCTAATGCCAACATTTATCAGGTGCTATAATGTGAAAGGAAATTCTATTCAAAGGATTTTTAAGAATTAGCTCATTGAATTTTCAGTGCCTTAGTTTCCTCTTTATTGTAGCAAGGAAGAATTTGAGGCCAGAAGGATTTTGTGTACTGTCCAAGGTCAACACACAGGTCAGTGGTAGAATTGTGAGGTGAATCCAGACCACCTGCCCCCTGATCCTGTGGGATCTTCCCCACATTTCTGAATCCATGAAGCTATAAAGAAGCTGCTAAGAGGGGGAACTTTCAAGATGACAGAGGAATAGAGTGGTGAGACCACCTTCTCCTCCACAAATATATCAAAAAACTATCTGCTTGTGGAACAATTCCCACAGAACATCAACTGAACACTGACAGAGGACCCCAGACTTTCAGAAAGGCAAACCAATCTCCTTGGAATGAGGTAGGGCAAAAGATAAAGACAAAGAGGGAGACAAAGGAGTTTGGGATGGGGACCCCAGGAAGGGAGTCATGAAGGAGGAAAAATTCCCACAGATCAGGAAACTCCCTCACACGGGGGATCTTCAGAGCCTCAGAGGGGAATGCAGTGAGACAGGTGCTCTGTAGGCAAAATGGAGAAAATTCGCCACAGAGATCTTGCTGAATGTCACTTCGCAGCTGAGAAGTGGCTCACACTCTCATGACAACCTGCAGCAATTTGGGGCTAGGGGTGGAGGTTCAGGCCTCAGGTGTCTGTCCTCAGGGTAGGACCAGAGTTGACTGCTATGAAGTCATTCTGAGAGGGCTATGTGACACTGCAGAGGCAGACCATGGAACACCCTGGGACCACCTGAGAAGCCAAGGATAATTTCCACAGCAAGACTCTAATGCTGCTCTCTAACTCTGCTCACTCACAGAACCAAGGACCCTGCCCTAGTGAATGCTGAAAGTGGGTGAGCTGACTGCAGTCTACAGCCCTAGAGGCAGGGAAGCAGGTGCAAACACCAGAAATGGAAGACAAGGGGCTGCTAAAGTCCAGACCCCAGAGATTTGCAACTACACTCAAGCTGTCAGTGGCCATGTGCTGCTACCCATGTCTCCCTGGGAATCTGAATGAATCAACTCTGCCAAGGGTTTCACAACCCTGAGACTAACTCCGCTGGAGAAGTGCATGACCTGCCTCAGGCTGGAGCGACCTCTTGCAGGAACCAGCCTCAGGGAGCACTCCCCAAGCACTTCAGTGGTGTCTGCTGTACCCCTCCTCCTTACCAGCACAAATGAGCCTTAATAAGCAGCTACTTTCACCCCCTTGTGTCTGGGCAGAGAACAGACACTGGAGAGAGACTTATAAACAGAGGCAGGCCCCAAAACAAGGTGGAAAGTCAGGGGCTGCATAAGCAAAGGAAAGAAGGGGAAACCACCCCAAGGTGGCAGGTGCAAGAATTTAAATTTCTGCAATTAGCCTGAGGCTGTGCCCTTTAGGGGAAACTGCAGACTTTGAGAACAGATACAAGCTAGAACAAGGAAAGATCTGAGTCTGAACTGACCCAACACTACCCACAACAGATCCAGAGACCTTGCTAGATATATTGGAAGACTTTCTGAGTAGGCAAATTGACTGGAGCAGGAAAATAAAAGAAGTACTTAGACATTCCTCTCAGTACCACTCACTATATATACCCCGCTTTTTTTTCCTTATAAAAATGTTTTTCTCGTAGTGTCCTGATATGATTTTTTGTTACTCCTTTAATTTTTATTTTTATAACCTACTTTTACCTTTTTAAAAAAACCCTATTTTTAATAAATTCTGTGTTTTTTATTTTTGCTTTTGATGTTTTTGATTTTGTATTTTTGAGAGTCTAGTATTTTCCCATGTTTTTGTATTTTAATATTTTGTTTTTAATACTGTATCTTTGAGAGTCTAATTAACAGTGTTGATTTTCACTTAGGGGTTTGATTATTGGCTTGATTGCTCTCTTCTCCTTTGACTCATGTTCTTATCATTCTTTTCCCTTTTTCTCTTTCTTCCCCCTTCTTTCCATATATAAGTGTGTGAATCTCTTTGAGTGTTCTTGGCTGTTGAGAGTTATTTCACTGTTAGTCTACAGGTTTTGTCTTCTGTGCTGTGTGGCCTGTGAAGTCTTGATACTACTGTAAGGGGTTGGGCCTGAACCTGTAAGGCAGGAGGCTTACTCCAGGACTTTGGATCACCAGAGAACTCCCAACCCCATATAACATTAAGAGATGAGAGTACTCCCAAAGGCCTCCATCTCAACATTAAGATCAGGGCCCAACCCAAAGCCAGAAAGCTCCAGTGCTGGATGCCCCATACTATTCCTTCAGCAAAACAGGGCACAACCCTTCACATTATCAGACAGGCTGCCCAAAGCCATACTGAACCCATGGACACCCCAACACACACCAGTGGACATGGCACAGCCATCCAAGAAAGACAAGATGCAGCTCCATCCACCAGAACACAGGCACAAGACCCCCAGCCATGAGAACTTCGCAAGGCACTGGCCCTACCCCACCCATGAAGGGCAGACTCCACAATTAAGAGCTATGACCTTACAGCCAGCAGAAAGGAGACCCCAAACACAATAAATTAAACAAAATGAAAAGGCACAGAAACATGCAGCAGATGAAGGAATATGGTAAAAACCCACAAGACCAAAAAATGAAGAGGAAATAGGCAATCTAACTGAAAAAGAATTCAGAGTAATGATAGTAAAGATGATCCAAAGTCTTGAAAATAAAATGGAGGCATGGATAGACTGGAAGCACAGATTGAAAAGATGCAAGAAATGTTTACCAAGTATCTAAAGGAATAAACAATCAACAATGAACAATGCAATAACTGAGAATAAAAATACAATGGAGGGAACCAAGAGTAGAGTAATTGAGGCAGAAGAATGGATAAGTGAGGTGACATATAGAATGGTAGAAATAACTGAAGCAGAACACAATAGAGAAAAAAAGAATATAAATTTATGAGGACAGTCTCAGAGACCTCTAGGATAATATTGAGACACCAACATTCAAATGAGTTAAATGCTCCAGACAAAAATACAAATTAGTTGAATGGATACAAATCAAGACCCCTATATATGCTGTCTACAACAGCCCTACCACAGACCTCGAGACACATAGAGACTGAAAATGAGGGCCTGGGAAAAGATGCTCCATGCAAACAGAAATAAAAAGAATATGGGAGTATCAATACTTATATCAGAAAAAATAGACTTTAAAATAATGTTACAGGAGACAATGAAGTATACTCACTACATAATGAACAAGGGATCAATCCAAGAAGAAAATATAACCATTATAAATACATATGCACCCAACATAGGAGCACCTCAATATATAAGGCAAATATTGACAATATTAAAGGGGCTATTGACAGTAAATAAAAATAATGGTGGGAGACTTTAATACTCCACTCAAACCAATGGACAGATCATCCAGACAGAAAATTAATAGGGAAACATGAACTTTAAATGATACATTGGACCAGTTGGACCTAATTGATGTCTACAGGGCATTTAACCCAGAACAATAGATTTCACTTTTTTCTCAGGTGCACTTGGAACATTCTGCAAGATAGATCACATCTTGGGTCACAAATCAAAGCTTGATAAATTTAAAAACATTGAAATCTTTTCAAGCATCTCTTCTGACCATAACTCTATAAGATTAGATATCACCTACAAGAAAAAGGGGCTTCCCTGATGTCACTAGAGGTAAAGAAACCCCTGCCATTGCAGGAGATGTAAGAAGCACAGGTTCAATCCCTGGGTTAGAAAGATTCCCTGGAGGAGGGCACCTAAACTCATGACAGTACTCTTGCCTTGAGAATCCCATGGACAGAGGAGCCTGGTGGGTTACAGTCCATAGAGTTGCAAAGAGTTGGACCCGGCTAAAATGACTTAGCACAGCATAGGGAAAGAAAAACTATAAAAAACAAAAACACAAAGAGGCTAAACAATATGCTTTTGAGTAACCAACAGATCACTGAATAAATCTAAAAGGAAATAAAAGCATGCCTAGAAATAAATGACAATGGAAACATGACAACTCACATCCTATGGAGTACAGCAAAGCAATGTAAAGATGAAAGTTTATGGTTATACACGCCTAGCTTGACAAAGAAGAGAGGTATCAAATAAACAACCTAAACTTACACCTAAAGCAACTAGAAAAAGAACTCCCCAAATCCTAAAGTTAGTAGAAGGAAAGAAATCATAAAGATCAGAGCAGAAAATAATGAAAAAGAAAGGAAGGAGATTATGGCAAAGATTAATAAAACTAAAAGCTGGTTCCCTGAGAAGGAAAACAAAATTGACAAGCCATTAGCCAGACTCATCAAGAAAAAAATGGAGAAGACTTAAATCAGTAAAATTGGAAATGAAAAAGGAGAAATTACAACAGACATTACAGAAATACAAAGGATCATAAGAGACTACAATAAGGAACTATATGCCAATAAAATGGATGCCAAAGAAACAGATAAAATCTTAGGAAAGGATTATCTTTCAAAATTTAACCATATAGAAATAGAAAATATAAACAGACCAGTTCTGGTTCAAGATGGTGGAGTAGGACATACGTTCATCAACTCCTGTGAGAGCACGAAAATTGCAGTTAACTTTGGAACAACCATCGATGGGAGAATACTGGAACCCACCAAAAAAAGATATACCCCATGTCCAAAGACAAAGCAGAAGCTGTAGCGAGACAATAAGAGGGGCGCAATCACGATGAAATCAAATCCCATACCCACTGGGTGGGTGACCCGCAAGCTGGAGAATAATAATACTCAAGAAGTTCTCCGACTGTTGTGAAGGTTCTGAACCCCACATCAGGCTTCTCAGCCTGGGGATCTGACAAAGGAACTGGGAATCCCCAGGGGATCTGATCATGAAAGCCAGCAGGATTTGATTATAGGTCTTCCACAGGACTGGGGGAAACAAAGACTCCAGTTTTGGAGGGTGCAAACAAAATCTTGCACACACCAAGGCTCAGAAGAAAGGAGAAGTGACCCAAAGGGAGACTGAACCAGAACTACCTGCTATTGTTGGAGGGTCTCCTGTGGAGGCGTGGGGCAGCAGGGGCTAACTATAGGGATGGGGGCATTGGAAGCAGCAGTCCTGGAAGGTCCCCCTTTATGCAAGCCCTCTTGCAGTTCGCCATTAACCCTACCAAAGAACTTGTAGTCCTCAGGGCGGGGTTGCCTCAGGCCAAACAACTAACAAGGAGGGAGCAAAACCTCACCAATCAGCATATAATTCGGTTAAAGTTTTACTGAATACTCTGGCCACCTGATGCGAAGAACTGACTCATTGGAAAAGACCCTGATGCTGGGAAACATTAAAGGCAGGAGGAGAAGGAAACAACTGAGGATGAGATGGTTGGATGGCATCACCAACTCGATAGACGTGAGTTTGTCCAAGCAGCAGGAGCTGGTGATGGACAGGGAAGCCTGGCGTGGTGCAGTCCACGCAGTTGCAAAGAGTTGGACACGACTGAGTGAGTGAACTGAACTGAGCAAGGTCCTGCCACCAGAGCAAGACCCAGTTTTTCCCGCCAGTCCCTTTCATCAGGAAGCATACACAAATGTCTTAGCCTCCTCCATCAGAGGCAGACAGAAGAAGCCAGAACCTCAATCCCACAGAGGCTAGAACGAAAATCACATTATAGAGAGTTAATCAGGATGACAAAGCAGAAAGTTATGTTCCAGATGAAGGGACAAGATAAAACCCCAGAAAAACAACTAAATGAAGTGGAGATAAGCAACTTTCCAGAAAAAGAATTTAGAATTATGATAGTGAAGATGATCCAGGATCTCAGGAAAACAAAGGAGAAGAAGCAGGAAATGTTTACCAATGGCCTAGTCAAACTAAAGAACAAACAAACAGATGAATAATACACTAGAAGGAATCAATAGATGAATAACTGAGGGAAAAGAACAGATAAATGACCTGGAGAACAGAACGGTGGAAATGATTGCTGCAGAACAGAATATTTTTTAAAAATGAATGAAAAAATGAAGACAAAGAGATCTCTGGGACAATTTTAAACACATCAATATTCACAGTATAGGGGTCCCAGAAGGAGAAGAAAGAGAGAAAAGACCTGAGAAAATATTTGAAAGATAATAGATCTTTCCTTTCCTAACATGGGAAAGGAAATAGTCAACCAAATCCAGGAAGCACAGAGTCCCAGGCAGGATAATCTCAAGGAGGAACACATCAAGACTGTGTTCAAAGGGGTCATACTGAGACATAGTAATCAAACTGACAAAAATTGAAGACAAAGATAAAATATTAAAGGCACCAAGAGAAAAATGACAAATAACATACAAGGAAATTCCCATCAGTTTATCAGCTGATTTCTCAACAGAAACTCTACAAGGCAGAAGGGAAGGGCACAATATATTGAAAGTGATGAAAGGGAAGAAACTACAGCCAAGAATACTCTACCCAGCAAGGCTCTGACTCAGATTTAATGGAGAAATAAAGTTTTCCAGACAAGGAAAAGTTAAGAGAATTCAGCACCACCACATCAGATCTCCAACAAATACTACAGGAACTTCTTTAGGCAGGAAGCACAAAAGAAGGAAAAGACAGAAAATAAACCCAAAACAATTGAGAAAATGGTAATAGAGTCCCATACATCAATAATTACCTTAAATGTAAATGGATTAAATGCACCAACCAAAAAACATATACTGGCTGAGCAGTCACTCTGCATGACACCCCAAAAGGTACGTAATTAGTTTTTATTGTTAGGTTAATCACATTTTCATTATTGCTTGCAATTATAATTATCTTTTATTTTTTGTCTGACTATTAAATGTGCAAACTGACAAACATCTTTTACTATTGTGATTATGTAACTCTTATTCACTCAACACCATTGTATCTCTTTTTTATAGTTCATGAGGTTCTCACAGTAAGTGCACTGGGTGGTTTGCCATTTCTTCCTCTAGTGGATCATGTTTCATCAGAACTCTCAGCTATGACCCGTCCATCTTGGGTGGCCCTATAAGGCATGACTCAAAGCTTCATTGAGTTACACACACCCCTTCACCACGACAAGGCAGTGATCCATGAAGGGACTCTAAAATCACTACAGATGGTGACTGCAGCCATGAAATCAGAAGACAATTGCTTCTTGGCAGGAAAGCTATGACGAACCTAGATAGTGTGTTGAGAAGCAGAGACATTACTCTGCCAACAAAGGTCCATATAGACAAGACTATGGTCTTTCCAGTGGTCACATTCAGTTGTGAGAGCTGGATTGTAAAGAAGGCAGAGAACCAAAGAATTGATGCCTTTGAACTGTGGTGCCGGAGAAGACTCTTGAGAGTCCCTTGCACAGCAAGGAGATCAAACCAGTCAATCTTAAGGGAAATCAACCCTGAATAGTCGTTGGAAAAACTGATGCTGAAGCTAAAACTCTGTATTTTGGTCATCTGATGTGAACAGCTGACTCATTGGAAAAGTCCCTGATTCTGGGAAAGATTGAGGGCAGAAGGAAAAGAGGGTATCCGAGGATGAGATGGCTGGGTGGCATCACTGATGCAATGGACATGAACTTGGGTAAACTTCGGGAGATGGTGAGGGACAGGGAGGCCTGGCATGCTGCAATCCATGGAGTTGCAAAGAGTTGAACATGACTGGGTGACTGGACCACAACAATAAGCATTGCATCATGAGTGGCCAACAAAAAAATAATATAATTCTATATCACCAAAAATACCATTTATTAGAAAAATCTGTAATCACTTTTTGAAATCCAAATGCTTCTCAGAATTACCTTGGAATTTTTTGAAAAATGCCCAGGTACTGCTTTTTTCTCCAAAGCCACAGATTTGTTTTTAACGTGCAGCCATGTTTAAAAACAACTGCACTATATGATGATCTTTTACTTTTATCTAGTTTGTTTCACTTTTTCTGTTTCATTTTCAGCATTCCCATTTCATTAGTTTATGTTGTCCAATTTATCCATTTTTTCTTTTTTTGATACACTTTCTCAAACCTGTATCAAGCATAGTAGAAAAACTTCTGTATACATATCTATATATAAATAGTATACATAACATAAATACTTTAGAAAAACATATGAATTTTTGTCTAACTAAAATTTTGTGACATTTCAAATCCATTTATTTGGCTTACTATGAAAAGAATGCTAGATTTATAATTTAAAAGCTAGACATGCAACAAGCACCAAAGATTTACTGTATAGCACAGGGACCTATAGTCAATATCTTATAAGAACCTATAGTGAAAAATAATTTCAAAAATAATATATGTGTATATGTATACACAGGTGTATACACCTTGCTGTGCACCTGAAACATTGTATGTCAACTACAATTCAGTAATATATATATTAAGAAAAAATGAATAAATAAATTCTATCTTTAAAAAATAATTTACATTTTAAACATTCTTCATTTTTTTTTCAATATTAATACTTATTCAAAGTATGTGGGTGGGTTAACAATGAAGGCCAAAATACAATTTATAAAGGCTGAATCCAAGGCAGTCACATGCTTAATATCACACCCAAGCTTTCCATCCTGGGAAAAGTCGGCTGAGATTTTTCGGGTCCATGGCCTGCTGTATGAGCAAATTCACCTGTCCACCAATGCTGAACACGGTTCCCTCCTCTACTCCTTTCAGTTTCTCTTCAAAAAGCTAATTATATCTTTTAAAAGAAGAAAATATGAGCAGACCAATCACAAGCACAGAAATTGAAACTGTAATCAAGAATCTTCTGATGATCAAAAGCCCAGGGGCCGATGGCTTCACACTTAAATTCTACCAATGATTGAGACAAGAGCTAATTCCTATCCTGCTCAAACTTTTTCAGAAAATTGCAGAGGAAGGAAAAGTCCCAAATTCATTCAACAAGGCCACCATCACCCTATTATCAAAAGTGAACAAAGATGCCACAGAGAAAAAATTTATAGGTGAATATCACTGATGAACTTAGATGTAAAAATACTCAACAAAATTCTAGCAAACAGAATTCAATACATTAAAAGATCATATATCATGATCAGGGGTGCTTTATCCCAGGGATGCAAGAATTCTCCAATATATACAAATCAATCACTGTGATTCACCATATTAACAAATTGAGAGATAAGAACCACATGACCATCTCAATAGATGCTGAGAAAGCTTCTTAAAAATTCAACACCTGTTTATGATTAAAACTCTCCAGAAACTAGGCACAGAAGGAACATACCTAAACATAATAAAGGTCATATATGACAAACCCACAGTAATTATTATTCTCAGTGGTAAAAAATTGAAAGCATTTCCTCTAAATTTGGGAACAAGAAAGATGCCCACTTTTGCCATCATTATTCAGCTTAATTTTGGAAGTCTTAGCCACAGAAATCAGAGAATAAAAGAAAAAAAATAAAAGAATCCAGATTGGAAAGGAAAATAAAACTCTCTCTTTGCAGATGACATGATTGTTTATATTAAAAAAACCCTCAAGATACCATCAGAAAATTAATAGTGCCAATCAAAAAATACAGTAAAGTTTCAGGATAAACATTAATACACAGAAATCCCTTGCATTCCTATACACTAACAATGAAAAATCAGAAAGAGAAATTAAGGAAAAAAATCCCATTCGTCATTGCAACAAAAATTATATAATACTTAGGAATGCATGTATGCATGCTAAATAGCTTCAGTCATGTCTGATACTTTGTGACCTATGGTCTGTAGCTGGCCAGCTATTCATGGGATTATCCAGGCAAGAATACTGGAGTGGGTTGCCAGGGAATCGTCCCACCCCAGTGTTTGAACCTGTGTCTCTTATGTCTCCTGCACTGGCAGGTGGGTTCTTTACTACTGGTGCCATCTGGGAAGCCCATACTTAGGAATATATTTATCTAAAGAGACAGAAGATCTGTATGCATAAACTATATGACACTGATGAAAGAAATTAAAGATGACACAAACAGATGGAGAGATATACCATGTTCTTGGATTGGAAGTATCAATATTAAGAAAATGATTATACTATCCAAAGCAATCTATAAATTCAAGCATCCCTATCAAACTAACGGTGGTATTTTTCACAGAACTAGAACAAATAATTTCACAATGTATGTGGGAACACAAAAGACCCTGAAGAGCCAAAGCAATTTTGAGAATGAAGAATAGAGCTGGAGGAATCAATCTTCCTAACTTGAGACTATACTACAAACCTACAGTCATCAAGACAATATGGTGCTAGCACAAAAACAGAAATACAGATCAATGGAACAAGATATAAAGCCCAGAGATAAATTCATGCACCTATTGTACCTTATCTTTGACAAAAGAGGCAAAAATATACAATGGAAAAAAGACAGTTTCTTCAATAAGTGGTGCTGGGAATACTGGGCAGTGTGTGTAAACACAATGGAATATGACTCAGCTCTTAAAAGGAATGAATTTGAGTCAGTTCTAATGTGGTGGGTGAATCTAGAGCCTATTATACAGAGTGAAGTAAGTCAGAGAGAGAAAGACAAATATCATATATTAGCACATATATATGACAATCTAGAGTTGTGGGATAGGAGAGAGATTTAGGAGGGAAGGGACATGTGTAAGCCTCTGGTTGATTCATGTTTATGTATGGCAGAAATCGTCATTATATTATAAAGTAATTATCCTCCAATTAAAAATAAAATAAAATTTTTTTAATGGAATAATATACAGATATGAAAGTTGGACCATAAGGAAGGCTGAGTACCGAAGAACTGATGCTTTCAAACTGTGGTGTTGGGGAAGACTCTTGAGAGTCCCTTGGACAGCAAGAAGATCAAACCAGTCAATCCTAAAGGAAATCAACACTGAATATTCATTACAAGGACTGATGCTGATGTTTAAGCTCTAATAGTTTGGTCACCTGATGCAAAGAGCTGACTCATTGGAAAAGACCCTGATGTTGAAGATTGTGGGCAAGAGGAGAAGGGGGCAACAGAGGATGACATGGTTGCATGGCATCATTGACTCAATGGACCTGAGTTTGAGCAAACTCCAGGAGATAGTGAAGGACAGAGAAATTTGTCACACTACAGTCCATGGGGTCACAAAGAGTTGGACATGACTGAGAGGCTGAACAACAACAGAACCCTTGGCAGAAAGGAATTAGGAATATTACCACTTCCTTTTGAATTTATAGTAAATAAAGCATGTCTGGCAGTCTAAGGTGGCCCTGATCATATTAGAGGAAAGTGAATACATACAAAGTTTCAAGAGAGAAAATTTATCAAAGCTAAGGAAGTATTGATAGTGGCAAGATACTGGATTTATGACAAAATGAAGAGCAAGTTAGTTATTGGACATAAATTCTGCTTCTAGGCTTTCCCGATGCTTCTGACCTTGCTACTTGGAGAAAATATGGATAACAGCTGAATAGGTTGTTGGCTTGGCAGATTCTTCTCCAGAATGTTTACAGCTGAGATTTGTACAAGTGGCAGCAGTGGTGTTAATGGAACCAGAACTAGATTGGAACCAGGAGTGTTAGGTTGCCTGATCAGCCTACCTCTCTGTGGGATACCAGGGATTTGGCAGTACCATCACTGCCAGCTCCACTCCACCAATGAGCTATCTAGAGGCCCCTGGTGAAAAACTCAGGTCTCCAGGGCAGTGGTCTCTGAATTATGTCCTTGTGAATCTATATTGGCAAAAAGAAAACAAAAAGCACCAGTAAATATAAATATATATTTATTTATAAATTACAAAAAATTATTCTTTTATAATTTATAAATAAATTCTTAAAGAGATGGGAATACCAGACCACCTTACCTGCTTCCTGAGAAACCTGTATGCAGGTGAAGAAGCAATAGTCAGAACTGAATATGGAACAACAGACTGGTTCAAAATTGGGAAAGGAGTGCATCAAGGCTGTATATTGTTACCCTGCTTATTTAGCTTATATGCAGAGTATGTCATGCTGTAAAGGGCAATATTGCATAGGAACCTGGAATGTTAAGTCCATGAATCAGGGCATATTGGAAGTGATCAAACAGGAGATGGCAAGATTGAACATCAACATTTTGGGAATCAGCAAACTAAAATGGACTGGAATGGGTGAATTTAACTCAGATGACGATTATATCTACTATTGTGGGCAAGAATCCCTTAGAAGAAATGGAGTAGCCATCACAGTCAAAAAAAGAGTCCAAAATGCAGTACTTGGATGCAGTCTCAAAAAACGACAGAATGATCTCTGTTCATTTCCAAGGCAAACCATTCAACATCATGATAATCCAAGTCTATGCCCCGACCAGTAATGCTGAAGAAGCTGAAGTTGAATGGTTCTATGAAGACCTACAAGACCTTCTAGAACTAACACCCAAAAGATGTCATTTTCATTATAGGAGATTGGAATACAAAAGTAGAAAGTCAAGAAACACCTGGAATAACAGGCAAATTTGGTCTTGGAGTATAGAATGAAGTAGGGCAATGGCTAATAGAGTTTTGCCAAGAGAGCGCACTGGTCATAACAAACACTGTCTTCCAACAACACAGTAGAAGACTCTACACATGGACATCAACAGATGGTCAATATCAAAATCATATTGATTATATTCTTTGCAGCCAAAAATGGAGATGCTCTATACAGTCAGCAAAAACAAGACCAGGAGCTGACCATGGCTCAGATCATGAACTCCTCATTGCCAAATTCAGACTTAAATTGAAAGTAGGGAAACCACTAGATCATTCAGGTATAACTTAAATCAAATCTCTTACAATTACACAATGGAAGTGAGAAATAGATTTAAGGGACTAGATCTGATAAACAGAGTGCCTGGTGAACTATGGATGGAGGTTTGTGACATTGTACAGGAGATAGGGAGCAAGAAAATCCTCAAGAAAAAGAAATGCAAAAAAGCAAAATGGCTGTCTGAGGAGGTCTCACAAATAGCTGTGAAAAGAAGAGAGGCAAAAAGCAAAGGAGAAAAGGAAAGATATACCCATTAGAATGTAGAGTTCCAAAGAATAGCAAAGCGAGATAAGAAAGCCTTCCTTGGTGATCAGTGAAAAGAAATAGAGAAAAACAATAGAATGGGAAAGACTAGAGATCTTTTCAAGAAAACTAGAGATACTAAGGGAATATTTCATGCAAAGATGGGCACAATAAAGGACAGAAATGGTATAGACCTAACAGAAGAAGAAGATATTAAGAAGAAGTTCAAGAATACTATACAAAACTGTACTATAATACAGTTGTACTACAATACAGTTGTACTACAATATTGTACTACAATACAGTACTGTAGAAAAACTGTACAAAAAAGATCTTCATGACCCAGAAAATCACAATGGTGTGATCACTCATCTAGAGCCAGAAATCCGGGAATTTGAAGTCAAGTGGGCCATAGGAAGCATCACTATGAACAAAGCTAGTGGAGGTGATGGAATTCCAGTTGAGCTCTTTCAAATCCTAAAAGCTGATGCTGTGAAAGTACTGCACTCAATATTCCAGCAAATTTGGACAATTCAACAGTGGCCACAGGACTGGAAAAGGTCAGTTTTTATTCCAATCCCTAAGAAAGGCAATGCCAAAGAATGCTCAAACTACCGCACAATTGCACTCATCTCACATGCTAGTAAAGTAATGCTCAAAATTCTCCAAGCCAGGCTTCAACATTACATGAACCATGAACTTCCAAATGTTCAAGCTGGTTTTAGAAAAGGCAGAGGAACCAGAGATCAAATTGCCAACATGCGTTGGATCATTGAAAAAGCAAGAGAGTTCCAGAAAAACATCTATTTCTGCTTTATTGACTATGCCAAAGCCTTTGACTGTGTGGATCACAATAAATGGTGGAAAATTCTGAAAGAGTTGGGAATACCAGACCACCTGACCTGCGTTTGAGAAAGCTCTGGGATATGGTGAAGGACAGGGAAGCCTGGCGTGCTCTAATCCATGGAATGATAGAGTCAGACACAACATCAACAATCAGGCATCTTTTGTTGTCTATCTCCTGAAGCTTGCTCAGACTCACGTCCACTGAGTCGGTGATGATATCCAGCCAGCTTGTCCTCTGTTTTCGCCTTCTCCTCCTGCTTTCTAATTCAAGAATCTTCTCCACCACCACAGTTCAAAAGTATCAATTCTTTGGTGCTCAGCCTTCTTTATGGTCTAACTCTCACATCCATATATGACTGCTGGAAAAACCATAGCTTTGACTAAATGGACCTCTGTTGGCAAAGTAATATCTCTGCTCATTATGAAAATTAAAAACATAACCAAAAAATATTTTTCAATTAATGCAAGGTAAAATATGAATATTATAAAATGTATCACCAAATATGATGACATCATAACCATCAATAGCTATATTAACTTGAATAAATTAACAATCTGTATTACAAATGTGTTTAATTATATACATATAATCTGTTTTGCCTCACAACATTCCTATGAGAGCTATACTATCTCTCTATATATCTATACTACACAGGTACTTCAGCTCTGTTCAATGTAGACAATTTGTATATTAAATATTGATAAAATTGATTTTTTAATTTTAAGATGAATTTCAATAAAAATTCTAACGTTTTCTTTCTGTCTCTCATTAGATCACCTTGTAAAATTCACTTTAGAGACAGCTCCGTTTAAACTCCTTTTTCATTTAGGAAACTGAAGCAAATGTATTTCAAGAAAGGCATTTCTGTTGACATCATACAGATCACTAGTTTTTGATACTTGGATTACTATTAGAATTACAATACAGGTTCTACAAGTTTTAAAAAGAGTGTGATTGTTTTAGCTGGAGGGATTATGAGTCTACATTGAGGAGATGGGATTCAAGTTATTCAAGAATGGAATGGATGTTGACAGAAATGTAAGTATTCCAGGTGAAGGAATTGGAATAAGTAAAGCAAGTACTGTTAGAGGACATAAGAAAACAGAGCTTAGGACCACAGTCTTGAATTTAATTTTAGATATAATGAGCTTGCATTGCTGCTTAGATATACAGGTAGCAATGTCTCTCAAGCAGATGTTTCTTTAGGGCTGGTATTTTGGAGCAGTTTTGACACTAGAGACATTGACTTAGGGATCATCTTCATAACAATATTTTCCAAAGTCATGGAAGTCATTTTCTAAAGATTCATCAAGAGTGGGGAGACCATAAGGACTGCTTTTATGCATAATGAACATTTGAATGCCCTTTAGGAAGCCGCTCTCATCTACTTTGGGGGTTTTCTATCTTTCTGGAAACTTGAAGTTGTTGGAAGAATGAACAGCAGATCTGAGAGACTTTGGAGCAGAATGAAGTTTGTCAAAGTTATAGGTAGATGGGGATATCCACAGATTTTGCCTCTTCTCAGTGGAAAGAATAGGCTGGTTGTGTGCATAGCAGAGCTAGAACCAGACTAGATCTTGAATTTGAGAAGATTACCAAGTGATGAATAATTAAAGCTGTGTGATCATGAAAGGAATGGCTTTATATTAATTTCAAAGTATGAGATCAAGAGGGGATGCCTTGAAGAATTAAGGAAATAATTTAAACAATTAAAGCAAAACTCTTATTTAATCAACAACTTTAGCTAGTGTAAAAGCAGTTAATGACACAGTCCTTTCTCAAAAGTACTTCACATTGTAGAGAAAGTAGAGAATCATTTCTCAATAAAAGAACAAATATAGAATTGAATAGTTAATTATCTTTGTGACAATTAAAATATAACATACACAGATAAACTCTTAGTCTGGTTGTTTTAGAGGAACAGCTCTATGGTATAGTGGAGTGAACACTGGATTTGGAATTAAACATAAACTTTTATTTATGTAAATTTCCAGTTTTTTAACAAATAACCTAACCTCTTGAAAAAGAACCTTCATCTTCAAAGTGGAGATCCTAATATCTGTCGTGACTGCTTCATCATCAAGGTTCTCAAGAAGATGCAGTGAGATCTAGCACGTGCTACTTACTGTGAAAACGGAAAGGTGCTAAACCAGCACTAGGCAAGATGTCAGTTTATATGCATCTTCCCTTATATGTAAACTTAGATGCATGTTTTAGTTCTTAAGGGATTTTTTTCACCAAGCTAAACATTGTTTGTAGTAAGAGAAGCCTTTCAAGTGAGGTTGATAGTCTTTCAAATTTCACCTTAATTCATAAACATTTTATACCAAAATAATGCTATTTTAAAGACAATAAGTTCCTGCTTTTGCTTGGGGCCACTGGAAACTCTGCAAAAGAAGCAGGAGGAATTAAAGGCCTGTAATCATATTGTCTCATTTTTAACCATTAGTTTTTACTCTCTTGAACCACTTCTCTCCTCTGGCTGGGCCCTACTGAGGCCCATAAATCTTAATTAAAGATGCAATTTTTTTTTTTCTTATGAAATCTGAACTGCAAGACACCATTCTTATTTTTTATTTTTAAGACTAGTTCCATGTATCAGCTCATAAAACAAGTATGACTTTTACATTCAAAGCATTTTGAAAGCTGTTATTGCTATTGTCATGTGGCACTAGTCCCACAATTATTATTATTACTATTTTAATTTTTTACACACAAGCTTCTTATTTTCTATACAACACAATGGAAAAAATGGAACTTATAACAGGCTGCTCTTGGTTAAACCACTTTTTAAAAAATGGGTGCTATGCCCCAAAACAATGAATTTCACATTTTTTTCAAGTGCACACAGAACCTTCTCCAGGATAGATCACATCCTGGATCATAAATCTAGCCTTGGTAAATTCAAAAAAACTGAAATCATTCCAAGCATCTTTTCTGATTACAATGCAGTAAGATTAGATGTCAACTACAGGAAAAAAAAAAAAACTATTAAAAATACAAATATACTGAAGCTAAACAACACACTTCTGAATAACCAACAAATCACAGAAGAAATCAAGAAAGAAATCAAAATATACATAAAAATGAATGAAAATGAAAACACAACAACCCAAAACCTATGGAATTCAGTAAAAGCAGTGCTAAGGGGAAGGTTCATAGCAATAGAAGCCTACCTCAAGAAACAAGAGAAAAATCAAATAAATAACCTAACTCTACATCTAACACAACTAGAAATAGAAGAAATGAAGAACCCCAGGGTTCGTAGAAGGAAAGAAATCATAAAAATTAGGGCAGAAATAAATGAAAAAGAAACAAAGGAGACCATAGGAAAAAATCAACAAAGCTAAAAGCTGGTTCTTTGAGAAGATAAATAAAATAGACAAACTATTAGCCAGACTCAACAAGAGAAAAAGGGAGAAGAACAAAATTAACAAAATTAGAAATGAAAATGGAGAAATCACAACAGAAAACACTGAAATACAAAGGATCATAAGAGACTACTACCAGCAGCTCTATGCCAATAAAATGGACAACTTGGAAGAAATGGACAAATTCTTAGGAAAGTACAACTTTCCAAAACTGAACCAGCAAGAAATAGAAAATCTTAACAGACCCATCACAAGCACGGAAATCGAAACTCTAATCAGAAAATTTCCAGCAAACAAAAGCCCAGGACCAGATGGCTTCACAGCTGAATTCTACCAAAAATTTAGAGAAGAGCTAACACCTATCTTACTCAAACTCTTCCAGAAAATTGCAGAAGAAGGTAAACTTCCAAACTCATTCTATGAGGCCACCATCACCCTTATTCCAAAACCAGACAAAGATGCCACAAAAAAAGAAAACTACAGGCCAATATCACTGATGAACATAGATGCAAAAATCCTTAACAAAATTCTAGCAAACAGAATCCAACAACATATTAAAAAAATCATACACCATGACCAAGGGGGCTTTATCCCAGGAATGCAAGGATTCTTTAATATCCGCAAATCAATCAATGTAATACACCACATTAACAAATTGAAAGATAAAAACCATATGATTATCTCAATAGATGCAGAGAAAGCCTTTGACAAAATTCAACACTCATTTATGATTAAAACTCTCCAGAAAGCAGGAATAGAAGGAACATACCTCAACATAATAAAAGCTATATATGAAAAACCCACAGCAAGCATCACCCTCAATGGTGAAAAATTGAAAGCATTTCCCCTGAAATCAGGAACAAGACAAGGGTGCCCACTCTCACCACTACTATTCAACATAGTTTTGGAAGTTTTGGCCACAGCAATCAGAGCAGAAAAAGAAATAAAAGGAATCCAGATAGGAAAAGAAGAAATGAAACTCTCACTGTTTGCAGATGACAGGATCCTCTACATAGAAAACCCTAAAGATTCCACCAGAAAATTAATAGAGCTAATCAATGAACATAGTAAAGTTGCAGGATATAAAATTAACACACAGAAGTCCCTTGCATTCCTATACACTAGCAATGAGAAAACAGAAAGATAAATTAAGGAAACAATTCCATTCACCATTGCAATGAAAAGAATAAAATACTTAGGAATAAATCTACCTAAAGAAACAAAAGACCTATATATATATATATATATATATAATATTGATGAAAGAAACCAAAGATGAAACAAATAGGTGGGAAAACATACCATGTTCATGGATCAGAAGAATCAATATGGTGAAAATGAATATACTACCCAAAGCAATCTATAGATTCAATGCAATCTCTATCAAGTTACCAACGGTACTTTTCAAAGAACTAGGACAAATAATCTCGCAATTTGTATGGAAATACAGAAAAACCTCGATAGCCAAAGCAATCTTGAGAAAGAAGAACGGAACTGGAGGAATCAACCTGCCTGACTTCAGACTATACTACAAAGCTACAGTCATCAAGACAGTATGGTACTGGCACAAAGACAGAAATATAGATCAATGGAACAAAATAGAAAGCTCAGACATAAATCCATGCACCTATGGACACCTTATCTTTGACAAAGGAGGCAAGAATATACAATGGAGAAAAGAAAATCTCTTTAACAAGTGGTGCTGGGAAAACTGGTCAACTACTTGTAAAATAATAAAACTAGAACACTTTCCAACACTTTCTAAAAGGCAGAGGAACCAGCAATCAAATTGTCAACATTCTCTGGATGTAAAAAAGGAAAGACCAATTGGTCAACCACTTGTAAAAGAATGAAACTAGAACACTTTCTAACACCATACACAAAAATAAACTCAAAATGGATTAAAGATCTAAATGTAAGGCCAGAAACTATAAAACTCCTAGAGCAGAACATAGGCAGAAAACTCTCCGACATAAATCACAGCAAGATCCTCTATGACCCACCTTCCAGAATATTGGAAATAAAAGCAAAAATAAACAAATGGGACCTAATGAAACTTAAAATCTTTTGCACTACAAAGGAAACTATAAGCAAGGTGAAAAGACAGCCCTCAGAATGGGAGAAAATAATAGCAAATGAAGCAACAGACAAAGGATTAATCTCAAAAATATACACGCAACTCCTGCAGCTCAATTCCAGAAAAATAAATGACCCAATCAAAAAATGGGCCAAAGAACTAAACAGACATTTCTCCAAAGAAGACATACAAAGATGGCTAACAAACACATGAAAAGATGCTCAACATCACTCATTATTAGAGAAATGCAAGTCAAAACCACAATGAGGTACCATCTCACGCCAGTCAGAATGGCTGCTATCCAAAAGTCCACAAGCAATAAATGCTGGAGAGGGTGTGGAGAAAAGGGAATCTTCTTACACTGTTTGTGGGAATGCAAACTAGTACAGCCAATATGGAGAAGAGTGTGGAGATTCCTTTAAAAACTGGAAATAGAACTGCTATGTGACCCAGTAATCCCACTCCTGGGCATACACACTGAGAAAACCAGATCTGAAAGAGACACGTGTACCCCACTGTTCATCGCAGCACTATTTATAATAGCCAGGACATGGAAGCAACCTAGATGTCCAACAGCAGACGAATAGATAAGAAAGCTGTGGTACATACACACAACGGAATATCACTCAGCCATTAAAAAGAATATATTTGAATCAGTTCTAATGAGGTGGATGAAACTGGAGCCTATTACACAGAGTGAAGTAAGTCAGAAAGAAAAACACCAATACAGTATACTAATGTGTATATATGGAATTTAGAAAGATGGTAACAATGACCCTCTATGTGACACAGCAAAAGAGACACAGATGTAAAGAACAGTCTTTTGGACTCTGTGGGAGAAGGTGAGGGTAGGATGATTTGAGAGGATAGCATTGAAACATGTATATTACCATATGTGAAATAGATCACCAGTCCAGGTTCAATGCATGAGACAGGGTGCTCAGGGCTGGTGCACTGGGATGACCCTGATGGATGGGGTGGGGAGGGAGGTGGGAGGAGGGTTCAGGATGGGGAACACATGTACACCCATGGCTGATTCATGTCAATGTATGGCAAAAACGACTATAATATTGTAAAGTAATTAGCCTCCAATTAAAATAAATTAATTTTAAAAAGTGGGTACTATGGCCCATAAAGGGCTTCCCTGGTGGTTTAGTGGTAAAGAATCTGCCTGCAATGCAGGAGCCACAGGAAACTTGAGTTTGATCCCTGGGTTGGGAAGATCCCCTGGAGGAAGGTATGGCAACTCACTCCAGTATTTTTGCCTGGAGAATCCCATGGATAGAGGAACCTGGAGGGCTAGAGTCTATAGGTCACAAAGGGTCAGACACAACTGAAGTGACAGAGCATGCATGCAGGCACATGGTTCATAAAACATGAAGGAAACATGAATTCAAGATTCCAATGGGAACATGAGAACTCTTTGAGTGCCACTGGGTATGGAGGCTTGTTGATGGGAATGGAGGCTTGTTGATGGGATCCCCACCAAGGAACACTTATTTAAAGAGAATATTCTCTTGTCTGGAGTCTGATAGGTAAAATGAACTGGGTGCTTGCAACCGTATTTCTTACCTCCTCAGATTAGGAGAATGGGCTTGACACCTGTAGGTCTTCAGACCTAATATCCAGATGACAGAGCCTAGAGAACTTTAATCACAGATAGTAGAGGCAACCTGGAAATACCTATACCTGTTCTGCATGATGATATTTCTAAAGAATAAAAATAATTCTGATTTATTATGTAAACAATAATGAATGAGGCAGTGCCAGGCACTATGCCCAGAGACCAGACTGATCAGATGTCAGTTTGTCTGTCTTCTGTCATCATCCCTTCAAAACTTCAATGGTCTCCTATTGTCCATAAGATTACATTAAAAAAAGTCTCAAGACCACTTCTAGTCTGGCCTCGACCTATCTTTTGAACCATTATCTCCAACTGTCACACCCCACTTAACTGTACTTATTCTGATCACAGAGAAAGCAGACAGTGCTTTCCAATAAACCTTATTATTTTGCAATTTTATGACTTTGCCTGTGTTGAGAGGAACAGTGGGAAAGGAAAAAATGCATTAATGGACATAGTGTAGGTTTTAAAGTTGAGAGTTGAGTAACCATAGGCAAATTATTTATGCTCCGAGCCTCCTGTTCCTCATTTGTATGATAGGGATAATAATTTTTTTTTTTTTTTTTTTACTGGTGGTATTGCATGGTTTGTATGAGATGCATGCAATGCACCTAGCATAGCACCTGCGACAAAAAAGATGCTCCATAAAATAGATGCTCCTCTGTCCTTCTTCCTATCTGGAGTTCAATGGCCCCACCTGCTGTGAGTTCCTTCTCACCCTTTAAGACTCTGTCAAATTACCTCATTTACACAGCCCATAATAAGATACCCCAGCGAGTACCTTATAGAATTAGGATAAATAACTTGACAACAAATAGAAGATGATTGGGAGAAAGGAGGGACCTAGAATAAACAGACCAGATGACACCTTTCTCTCCTTGTGGCCAAAACACATTTTCTCACAGAAAAGGCTTCCTAGCCTAATTCTGTCTCCTCAGGCAACTCTCAAAATTTCTCTGGGTTTTGCTTGCCTTCACCACTCTCTCACACACTTCCCATCCTGCTTCCTCTCTCAAATTTTCCCATCTCATCTATGGTTTCTTCCAATGCTCTTGTTGGCTGGTAGACAAGTCTTTCAGCTCCTGGTTACACCTTGACAAATGAGATATCATTCCCCTTTTACTGCCTTAGATTTCCCATGTTATTTTTGTTCCTTTACTGGATTCTGTGTGGCTTTGTTTTTTGACATTCTTGGACCAAAAACTGCAAGGCCACTTAGCATCATAGACTTACAAGATTGTAAAGATGGGTCTAAATACATCTCTACCCACTTTGTTTTGTACACAAAGAATAGGAAGCTCAGAAAGGTGAAAAGCCTTTATTGAGATAATACTTAGCTGTTGATTGAGGTTCTGACCCATGTCTCCCTCAGCCTTTTCAGTGCTTGGGTCTGTTGTCCCCTGACTTCTCTGATCCTAAGGTACCTTGAAATTTCAGATAACTTTAGTTGGAAGAGTGTCAAAATAATGCCCTGTAGCTGTGTGGGGGTACAACCCAAAGCCAAAGGATTCCCTTTCTATACTGCTAGGCCACAGGGTCTTTTTAGTCAAGCCAACTAGGATGATGTATGCCAAGGACATCCATGACCATGTGGATGGAAGGAGGTGAATCTTCCAAGGCAGACTGCTCTTGTAAAGACCTGTAGGTGAAGCAAGCTCTCTCACAAAGTTGGGCAGGACCATTCAGAGATGTCAGAATGCCCAGCAGACAGCCTCTCTCCACTGAATTTCCTACTTGATATGATTTCTTAACTTAATTTTTTCCTAGTTCTGGGTAGATACTGATTATGGTTTTGCAGAGATTCACATTCAAAGGAACTGTGACAGTGTGAGTAGGTCTTTCTGTAAATAATGAAAGTAAGAGGAAAATAGTGAATATTTATTGAGTACTTAAACAAGGTCTGGTAATTTTACATACATGTTTTTACATACATCTTCACAAAAGCATTAATGGAGTTGTGAGAAATGTTCCTGTTTTATAGATGGGGAAACTGAGGCTTAGGAATGATAACTAATTTGCCAAATATTTCTCAGCAGGCTAAAGCTAGATTCAAATTTTGACTTATTCATTTGGACAATATGAGGTATAGAAAGACCTTGACTGAAATCTTATAGAACTAATTTCTAGACTCTAATATTCTATATGTGTTGACTTCAATAAACCTCCTGAGTCCTGTCTATATTTCTTTTTCCTCATTTTAAAACCAGGTGTTAATTCTCCTTTACTATCTTATAGGGATATTGGAAAATCAGGTAAAACAATGGATTTGAGAGTGCTTTGGGAAATGAGGAAGTACACAAATACAAGTCATTATTATCATTTTATTACAAACTAAATATTTAATAGATGTAGAAAGCCTAAGAAGAAATGTACATTGTTTTTCAAATTATTTTGGAAGCTAACCAAAATCCAGAGTGTCTCTTAGAATATTTTATTCCACTATCAGATTAACCTCATTAACTGTTTTCAACTATGGATTAAAATGGTATGACTAAATTCAGAGGACTTCCCTGGTGGCTCAGTGGTAAAGATTCTGCCTGCCAATGCAGGAGATGTGGGTTCAATATCTGAGATAGGAAGATCACCTGGAGAAGGAAATGGCAACACACTCCAGTATTCTTGCCTGGGAAGTCCCATTGACACAGGAGCCTGGTGGGCTATAGTCCATGGGGATACAAGAGTCAGACATGACTTAGCAAATAAAACTAAATTCAGAAGTTCTATTTCTTAGTATTCAAAAGCAATCTGACCTGTCTATATCCTGTGCTAAATGTTTTGTGTGAGTTGAATGAAATTCTAACATTTATCTGACAATCACCTTATGTATATTCTTATAATGCATTAGTAGACATTGTCACTTTCATACCCTGTTCACATCTTTTACTTTAGACACTGAAAAATAAACGGAGTAGCATCAGTGGTACCAATTCAGAAATTAAAATTGACAGATATGCACTAGGCATATAAAATTGACAAATATGCTCAAGGCAAAGTGTTGGTGGTTAAAATTCTATAATGTTGTAGATAAAGCTAACTTTCTGTTTGTCAGGACAGAAGAAACAATACACTCTTAACCATGAACAAACTAGGAAGAAAACCTTTCATTTTAACTTCTGTTACCACTTGGATCCTGATTTCCTTTTTAGTATACAGGAGCTCATTGATGTTTTTAAATATAGGTATATACATAAATAAGTATATATTATTTTTTCTGAGAATAAAAATATAAAGGATGACTGAAAAATGTAATTTTCCTGATAAGCCTGAAGAAAGTCTCATTATTGTAAACTAGTTGGTGTCTATTATTTGTTACTATGAAAGTGTGCAATGGAGTACTTACCAAGTTACCTTGACTGCACTGATGCTAGGGTTTAGGTGCAATCAAGGTGATAAGAACAAAGTAAAATATAAAAAATGTGTTCATTTACAGAGATAGAGGAACATCTTGTGAAAAAGTCTTGGGAAATGAAGATTCTGAATACAGCAGGGCAGCTGAAATTGAGATTTGGCCTTGCACTCTTCTCCTGTGAAAAAGTTGGTGTGTATGAGTTGAGGGTTGTATCACTAGAAGTTATTACACATGTGGGTTCATGACTCTTAATTGTGTACCTCCTTCTTACCAGCTCCCATCTCCAGAAAGACTATAAGTTAGAAAAGGTCACCTTCTATCACAGTAGTTGCAACATGGGTTTCTGACTGGAAAGGTTCAGCAGGATTGTTCTAGATCCAGAAGCCTCGGGTTGAACATATTCTCATCTCTATCAGCCATAGGAGCTTAATAGAGCTAAGGCCACTCTGGGGAGCTAATGGAACCTGGAAGCTATGGGTGATCTTAATTTGGCTGGCTGACTTTTAATAGATATAGTCTCTTCAGTGATTCCAAGCATTGCTTGAGGGAGAAGAAATCTGGGAAAACTTGGGCTTCTAGCCATTGAGATTTACTTTTAAATGTCAGCAGCCACACTGTGCTTGCTGACTTAAGAAAGCTGCTAGATTGCCAGTAAATAATTACATAATTCACAAATAAGCAGATACATAAGTAAACACTTTTATTCCCACAAATAATTTAAATAAAACTGCAAAACTACATCCTACAAATTTCTTTTAAAAATGAAGCTAAATTACACAATTGATACCAATATTGCTTTTACCACCAGATACCATAGATTAACCTGGGGGAACCGGGGGAACAAGAGAAGTGGAAACACAGATACTTATTATAATGCAAAGTGAGTGAACAGGAGTGTTAGGGGAGCTGAATCAGGCCAGAATCAAGGTTATATATGGTGACATTAATGTTAAAGTATGGTTGCTTTTTGTTAATATCAGACACAACTTCATAAACGTGCCCAGGTCTAGAAACAGGAGAGGGTCAGATCAAGAAACCATATAGAAAATGATGTTTTACTGGCATGCTTGAAACTAGAAAGTCTATTCAGTTAAACTCCTGTCAGCTGTCCTCGGTCCTGGGGAGCCAGTACAACACCAACATCTCAGTCACTTTCTCCCAATGCAGAGGAGATATTTTCTGCATTACTGGACTCCACAGATACCTAAGACCACTGCTTGTCATTCTTCACTCATCTGGCCTCCTAGGAATTATAGACCAAGAGATAACATGGATTTCAAATTATTTGGGCCATGATGAGAGGGAAACTATTACATCAATCAAACCCAAAATAAAGGGTGTAATGGTGGAAGGATTTCAAAGCACCACTCGGATAGGTAGAACTTTGTGTTGATACTGGCTATAGGATTTCTCCCAGTGAAAATCTATAAATGTGCTCCTGAAATCTGCATACTAGTTTCTATATATATATGGGTATATTTGGATTATTCTGTTAGTGTGGAATGTATCTTCTACATTTTCAAAGAAATCTGTGTCAGTCCACCTTTCAAACCGCTGAAACAAACAACTCTAAAATCACCGTGGCTTCAAAATTGATCTCTCACTTGTTACTATCCCTGTTCAGTTGGGGAGGTTGGGAGAGTGTGTGGGTTGTGAATACTGAGAGCATAACAGGTAGGAAGGCCAGAGGTCTGCAAGCGGCAGGAAGAAATAAACTGTAAATGACAGACTTTTTTTTTTTCCTTCTCTAAACAAAATTAAAAGAGGCTTCTTTTTTTTTTTTTTTTTAATTTATTTTTTTTTATTTCTATTTTTTTTTTCCAGTGGTTTTGTCATACATTGATATGAATCAGCCATGGATTTACATGTATTCCCAATCCCGATCCCCCCTCCCACCTCCCTCTCCACCCGATTCCTCTGGGTCTTCCCAGTGCACCAGGCCCGAGCACTTGTCTCATGCATCCCACCTGGGCTGGTGATCTGTTTCACCATAGATAGTATACATGCTGTTCTTTTGAAATATCCCACCCTCACATTCTCCCCAGAGTTCAAAAGTCTGTTCTGTATTTCTGTGTCTCTTTTTCTGTTTTGCATATAGGGTTATCGTTACCATCTTTCTAAATTCCATATATATGTGTTAGTATGCTGTAATGTTCTTTATCTTTCTGGCTTACTTCACTCTGTATAATGGGCTCCAGTTTCATCCATCTCATTAGAACTGATTCAAATGAATTCTTTTTAATGGCTGAGTAATATTCCATGGTGTATATGTACCACAGCTTCCTTATCCATTCATCTGCTGATGGGCATCTAGGTTGCTTCCATGTCCTGGCTATTATAAACAGTGCTGCGATGAACATTGGGGTGCACGTGTCTCTTTCAGATCTGGTTTCCTCAGTGTGTATGCCCAGAAGTGGGATTGCTGGGTCATATGGCAGTTCTATTTCCAGTTTTTTAAGAAATCTCCACACTGTTCTCCATAGCGGCTGTACTAGTTTGCATTCCCACCAACAGTGTAAGAGGTTCCCTTTTCTCCACACCCTCTCCAGCATTTATTGCTTGTAGACTTTTGGATAGCAGCCATCCTGACTGGCGTGTAATGGTACCTCAGTGTGGTTTTGATTTGCATTTCTCTGATAATGAGTGATGTTGAGCATCTTTTCATGTGTTTGTTAGCCATCTGTATGTCTTCTTTGGAGAAATGTCTGTTTAGTTCTTTGGCCCATTTTTTGATTGGGTCATTTATTTTTCTGGAATTGAGCTGCAGGAGTTGCTTGTATATTTTTGAGATTAATCCTTTGTCTGTTTCTTCATTTGCTATTATTTTCTCCCAATCTGAGGGCTGTCTTTTCACCTTGCTTATAGTTTCCTTTGTAGTGCAAAAGCTTTTAAGTTTCATTAGGTCCCATTTGTTTAGTTTTGCTTTTATTTCCAATATTCTGGGAGGTGGGTCATAGAGGATCTTGCTGTGATTTATGTCGGAGAGTGTTTTGCCTATGTTCTCCTCTAGGAGTTTTATAGTTTCTGGTCTTACATTTAGATCTTTAATCCATTTTGAGTTTATTTTTGTGTATGGTGTTAGAAAGTGTTCTAGTTTCATTCTTTTACAAGTGGTTGACCAGTTTTCCCAGCACCACTTGTTAAAGAGGTTGTCTTTTTTCCATTGTATATCCTTGCCTCCTTTGTCAAAGATAAGGTGTCCATAGGTTCGTGATTTATCTCTGGGCTTTCTATTCTGTTCCATTGATCTATATTTCTGTCTTTGTGAAGAGGCTTCTTTTAATTCTGTGTTGACAATACCTGGTTCTGCCTTGAGCTAACCAATGCATTTTTCTTATGGAAATGTTTTTTTAAGCTATGTTAATGAAACTATGCATTTGCTTTGAAGTCTGCCTTTCTTCAATGCTTTCTTAGTCTGCCTAAGACTAACTTTTTTTTCTTTTCTCAAACCTTGGGCAGATAATGACTCAACAAACCAGTATTCATGTCAATTGTTTTACGGCCAGGGATGACACACCCCGTACCATTCTATCTCAAAAATACATATTATGATAATAAAAAAAAATACATATGGGAGATGGGCCTGGTGAAACTCCCTCAGCCTTGAGGTGTCTCTCTTATCTAATTAATAACTTGCTAACAGACATAAAAGACCTTGCTGAAAACTAGCAAGGAGGCATTCTTTCTGCCACCTTCTGATGTCTATGTCAGAAGCTTTCTCTGTCTCTCTTATACTTTAATATAATTCTGTTACACAAAAAGCTCCATTGGTCAAGCCTGGTCTCTGACCCAGGATCGAAATCGTCTCCTCTGGAGGTCACGAATCCTGGCATAGCACACAGCTCACAGCAGCAACCCTTCAGTATTTGGAGGGAAGATCACAGACATAAAGTGCCATTTTCACTGAAGCATATCAAGGAAATATTTCATCAACATGGTTTATCATTGTTGATGACCCTTAATCACTTGACTCAGGTGGTATTTGTTGTCTTTCTCTACTGTAAAATTACTCTTCCTTGGCCGCCTTTCCCTCTTTCTGTACTTATTGGACTCTTTGGAAGTTTCTATGTGTAGCCCAAATGCTTGAAGTGTGGAGAGATATGCTTTAACTCTATCGAGGATGCAGTATCCAATTGTTTGTAATTCTTCTACAAGGGAGATTTATGTCTTTCCCTCTATTTATTTATTGATATTCCTGCCACTGTACTTTTTTCCTGAGCACTTCCATACTGGCTGTACAAGATGCTCCAGGCTCATGTTGTGTATTTCCTGCCCCAGTCCTAGAATCAGCCACTTGTCCAAGGGACCCTAGTTCTTTTTACTGGACAATGCTATTAGAAAATAACATCTGGATGCTAGGTGTGCCGTTGCTACAGGATCAGCTGACGGAGCAAGTGTATGTATGTACCAATTCAGTTCAATCGCTCAGTCGTGTTCGACTCTTTCCGACCCCTTGAATTGCAGCATGCCAGGCCTCCCTGTCCATCACCAACTCCCGGAGTTTACTCAAACTCATGCCCATCAAGTAGGTGAGCCATCCAGCCATCTCATCCTCTGTTGCCCACTTCTCCTCCTGCCAATCCCTCCCAGCATCAGGGTCTTTTCCAATGAGTCAACTCTTCGCATGAGGTGGCCAAAGTACTGGAGTTTCAGCTTCAGCATCAGTCCTTCCAATAAACACCCAGGACTGATCTCCTTTAGGATGGACTGGTTGGATCTCCTTGCAGTCCAAGGGACCCTCAAGAGTCTTCTCCAACACCACAGTTCAAAAGCATCAATTCTTCGGTGCTCAGCTTTCTTTCACAGTCCAACTCTCACATCCATACATGACACTGGAAAAACCATAGCCTTGACCAGACGGACCTTTGTTGGCAAAGTAGTGTCTCTGCTTTTTAATATGCTATCTAAGTTGGTCATCACTTTTCTTCCAAGGAGTAAGCGTCTTTTAATTTCATGGCTGCAGTCACCATCCACAGTGATTTTGGAGCCCAAAAAAATGAAGCCTGACACTGTTTCCACTGTCTCCCCATCTATTTCCCATGAAGTGATGGGACCAGATGCCATGATCTTAGTTTTCTGAATGTTAAGCTTTAAGCCAGCTTTTTCCCTCTCCTCTTTCACTTTCATCAAGAGGCTTTTTAGTTCCTCTTCACTCTCTGCCATAAGGGTGGTGTCATCTGCATATCTGAGGTTATTAATATTTCTCCTGGCAATCTTGATTCCAGTTTGTGCTTCTTCCAGCCCAGCATTTCTCATGATGTACTCTGCATATAAGTTAAATAAGCAGGGTGACAATATACAGCCTTGACGTACTCCTTTTCCTATTTGGAACCAGTCTGTTGTTCCATGTCCAGTTCTAACTGTTGCTTCCTGACCTGCATACCGGTTTCTCAAGAGGCAGGTCAGGTGGTCTGGTATTCCCGTCTCTTTCAGAATTTTCCACAGTTTATTGTGATCCACACAGTCGAAGTATGTATGTATACACATACATAAATGTTTTTCTGTATGTCACCATTTCTATCTGTATTAGTCTAAGTGCATATGGATTCTTCAATTCTAATCCATTACCACATGGATCTTTCTAGGCTTATCTCCTTGTTTGTTTGTAATATCCCACTTCAACATTGAGAAACCCGGCTCTCTTTAACTGTTATTCATTTTAATTGTACCATTATGTACAGCGGTACCAGAATTGTTAACCCAGGGAAGACAACTATATCAACAAGAGTTCAGTTATGTCAGTTTTGTTTTTTTTTCATTAGTCTTACAGGTTCTACTCATTTCCAGTTATTTAAGTCAGCACTTTTTGTCCCTGTTCTCTTCTGTAAATTTGTATCAGAACTTATAGCTAGACTGTTTCGCCACATTTGGCATTCCATCCTGAAATTCTTTTATTTCCTAAATTATGTTTAAAAATTTCTATACATTCACTCCTTGTGCTGTAAAAGGCTATGGGTTTTGACAACTTCATAATGTCCTGTATCCACCATTACAGTAACATATAAGATGGTTTCAGTGGCTTCAAGTATCCCTGGTGCTTTTCTTATTTAACCCATTTTCCCTTCATAACCACTAATCTTTTTACCATCCTATGAATTCTTCATTTTCTGGAAAGTGACACAACAGTCCCCTCACTGGTTTCTTTAACCTGGCAACAGGCATCAAAGATGAACATATCTCCTTAAAGTTTCATAGATCATATCCTCTCTTAATCACCAAATAACATTCCATTATATGGATATATCATCATTTAATTATCCATTTACAGACTGAACAATAGAACACTTCTAGTTTTTGGCAGTTATGAACATAGTGCTATATACATTTATGTGCAGATTTTTGTGTGGACATACTTTTTCAGTTCCGTGAGTACTTAAGAGTATAATTATTGGGTTGTATGGCAGAATTAGGCTTGGCTTTGTAAGAAGCTGCCAAAATATCTTCCAAAGTAGCTGTAAACAGCAATAAGTGATAATTCCTCTCACTTTATATCCTTGTCAGCAATTGAATTGTCAGTTATATTTTTTATGCTTATAGCAGCTTTATTTGTAATTACCCAAACATGGAAGCAACCAAGATGTCACTTAACAGGCAAGAAGATACATGAAATGGGATTCATCCAGGCAATTTAGAGACAAAGGAAATGAACTACCTAGCCATGAGGAGACATGCAGAAAACTCCAAATGCATATTACCAATTGAAAGAAGCTATCTGAAAAGGTCATACCTCATATGATCTCCATCACATGGGACACATCAGAGAAGACAAATCCACAGAGATGGCAAAAATGTCAGTGGGTTGCCAGGGGTTCAGGTGGAGATAGAAAAGAACACAGGTGCTTCACATCCCGGGATTCTCATGCCACCCCTATAGAGCCCCAAGATTCCTCAAGAGGGGGCTATCTTGGGAAGAGTGACTGGGATAGCAGCATCTGGAGCCTGATGCCACCATTTTTTGAGCTACCCATGAAGTTCAGTGAATCTTCTGAATTTCAACCATTCTGATATGCAAGTATCTCATTTTTGTTTCAATTTAAATTTCCTTAATGTCAGATGAGATTGGGCATTTTTTCATATGTTTATTCGCCATCTTTGGTGAGGTGTCTGTTCAGATCTTTAGTCCATGTTTGTTTTCCTATTGTTGATTTTTAAAGTTCTTTGTATATTTTAAATATAAGTCCTTTATCAGATATTTATATTGAAAATATTTTCCCCCAGTCTGTGTTGTCTTTTCATTCTCTTAACAGTGTCTTTTGCAGAGCAGAAGTTTTTAGTTTTAATGAAGTCCAACTTATCAGTTTCTTATTACATGAATTGTGACTCAGTTTCTTTCTTTCTTTATTTTTTTAGTGTTCTGTCTTTCCCTCATATCCTCTTTGGAGTCCTCTACTGGACACTTTGAATGCAGCCACCACCTAGTGATAAAAGATATACTGTTTAGATGATTCTGTAGGATGCTTTAGGTCTTGGCCTGTCAGGTTCCTCTGTCCATGGGAGTCTCCTGGCAAAAATACTGGAGTGGGTGAAATTTCCTGCTTCAGTGTATCTTCCTGACCCAGGGGTCAAACTTGCATCTCTTAAATCTCCTGCATTGATAGGTGGGTTCTTTACCACTGCACCACCTGGGAGGCCCTTATGACTAATATATGGTTGGTAAACACCATCTGAGAGCTGGACGATAAAGAAGGTGGAGCACTGAAGAATTGATGCCTTTGAACTGTGGTGCTGAAGAAAACTCCTGAGAGTCCCTTGGATGGCAACAAGATCAAACCTGTCGATCTTAAGGGAAATCAACCCTGAATACTCATTGGAAGGACTGATGCTGAAGCTAAAACTTCATATTTTTGTCATCTGATATGAAAAACTGACACATTGGAAAAGTCCCTGATGGTAGGAAAGATTGAGGGCAGAAGGGGAAGAGGGCATCAGAGGATGAGATGGCTGGATTGCATCACCGATGAAATGTACATGAACTTGGGCAAACTTTGGGAGATGGTGAGGGATAGAGAGGCCTGGCATGCTGTGGTCCATGGGGTCACAAAGAGTCAGACATGACTGATCGACTGAACAACAACAAAATGCCACCTTGGACATTCCTTTATGAAAGGATATGTTTCGCAGGGTACTATAACTTAGGTTGCCAAATCTGCTGGGCCACAGGGAAATTGTTAGAATGGAATCACAGTGAAAATATATTTCTTCAAAGTAATCATGAAAGATTCTGATGCTTCTAAGTGTCTCTGCAGAGATTTACGGGGCTTAACTCACTATGTTCCCTGTCAGTTCATTTGAGGTATTATAGCAAAAATACCTTTGATAGGTTACACAACAAAGATTTACTTCTGACAGTTCTGGAAGCTGGGAAGTCCAAGATCAAGGTGCCAAAGTCAGTGTTGGATGAGGGCTAGTCTCCTGGTTATAGATGGCTGGCTTCTAGCTGTGTCTTCACATGGTGGGAGGGGTAATGGAGCTCTCTGGGGTCTCTTTTAAAAAATTTTATTTATATATATATATTTTGGGGGGCTATTTTGTATGGGTGCTAATCCTATTCATGAGGGTTCACTCTTATGATCTTAATCACTTCTCAAAGGCCCCCACTTCCTAATAACATCACATTGGGGATTATCATTCAACAAATGAATTAGGGGGTGAGACACAAACACTTAACCTATAACCTTTCATCACTGAACCACCAGGAGAGGAAAAAGAAAATTGCAAAAGAAAATTCTCTGAAAGACTCTCAAATACCTGCCAATCTGTGAAATAGATTAACTTCCCTGAGGACCATGGAGAAGATGCTTCACAGATTGTTTCTACATTTTTAGAGGGAAAGCAATGGGTCTAGAGTCATCTGAGACTCAAACATGAGAACTGAACCATGTATATGATGGCACTACCTAAAAGGAAGTTAGAGTATAAACTAGTTACTTGGCTTTGGTACTTGTCTCTGCTTGTTCCATGAAAAATTGTGAAAATGTTGGCTAATGCAGCTAATATTTGGTCCATTTGCTATGAAGGATGTCAAGATTTTCAGTGGGATTTGTGGTTTGGTTTTTCCATCAGCCCTTAGGAATATTTCCTAATTTGAATATTTCCTAATTTGAATGCTGGTAGCATATTCCACCCATTCTCTGTACAGAGATCACAGTAAATATGAATTAGATTTTAGAAAGAGATGTAGAGATTTAGGGAACTGAACCAATTTTATCAAATTTCAAATTCATATTGAAAAAAATAAAATGACAGCATTAGTTCATAAATGAGCATAACTTTTCTTTTTTCTTTCATAGATATTGGTGAAGGTTATTTATGGAAAATAGACCTGGAAATGACTGTGGCACTGATTGTGAATTCCTTATTGCACAATTCAGGCTTAAATTGAAGAAAGTAAGGAAAACCACTAGACCAATCAGGTATGACCTAAATCAAATCCCCTATGATTATACAGTGGCAGTGACAAATAGATTCAAGGTCTTAGGTCTGGTAGACTGGGTGCCTGAAGAACTATGGACAGAGATTCATAACATTGTAGAGGAGGTGGCAACCATAAGTATCCCAAAGAAAAAGAAATGCAAGAAGGCAAAGTGGTTGTCTAGGAGGCCTTACAAATAGCTTAGAAGAGAAGGAAAAAGCAAAGGAGAAAGGGAAAGTTACACCCAACTGAATGCAGAGTTGCAGGAGGAGATAAGAAAGACTTCTTAAGCAAACAATGCAAAGAAATAGAGGAAAACAATAGAATGGGAGTGACTAGAGATCTCTTCAAGAAAATTGGAAATATCTAAGGAACATTTCATCCAAGGATAGGCAAAACAAAGGACAGAAATGGCAAGGACCTAACAGAAGCAGAAAATATTAAGAAGAGGTGCCAAGAATACACAAAGAACTATACAAGAAAGAGCTCAATGACCCAGATAACCATGATAGTGTGGTCACTCACCTAGAGCAAGACATCCTGGAGTGTGAGATTAAGAGAGCCTTAGGAAGCATTACTATGAACAAAGCTAGTGGAGGTGATGGAATTCCAACTGAGCTATTTCAAATCCTAAAAGATGATGCTATTAAAGTACTGCACTCAATATGTCAGCAAATTGAGAAAACTCAGCAGTGGCCACAGGACTGGAAAAGGTCAGTTTTCATTCCAACCCCAAAGAAAAGCAAAGTAAAGGATACTCAAACTACTGTACATTACTGTACATTAATTTCACATTCTAGCAATGTAATGCTCAAAATCCTTCAAGCTAGCATTCAGTAGTACATGAACTGAGAACTTTCAGATGTTCAAGCTTTAGAAAAGCCAGAGGAACCAGAGATCAAATTTTCAACACCTACCAGATCATAGAAAAAGCAAGGGAACTTCGGAAATACATCTACTTCAGCTTCATTGACTACACAAAAGCTTTTGACTGCGTGGATGATAACAAACAGTGGAAAATTCTTAAAGTTATGGGAATACCAGACCACCTTACCTGTCTACTGATATACCTATATGCAGGTAAAGAAGCAACAGTTAGAACCAGATATGGAACAACAGACTGGTTCACAATTGGTAAAGGACTATGTCAAGGCTGTATATCATCGCCCTGCTTATTTAACTTGTATGCAAAGTGTGTGCATGCTCAGTCCCTTCAGTTGTGTCCTACTCTTTGTGACCCCATGGACTGTAGCCTGCCAATCTCCTCTGTCCATGGGGATTCTGCAGGCAAGAATACTGGAGTGGGTTGCCATGCCCTCCTCCAGGTGATCTTCCCGACCCAGGGATCAAACCCATGTCTCATGTCTCTTGCATTGACAGGCGGATTCTTTATGACTGGTGCCCTATATGCAGAGTACATCATGCGAAATGCTAGGCTGGATGACTCCAGTTGGAATCAAGATTGCTGGAAGAAATATCAACAACCTCAGACATGCAGATGATATCACTTTAATGTCAGAAAGTGAAGAGGAACTAAAGAGCCTCTTGATGAGAGTAAAAGTGGACAGTTGAAAAACTGGTTTAAAACTCAACATTCAAAAAACTAAGATCATGACATCCAGTCCCATCACTCATGGAAAATAGATGGAGAAAAAGTGGAAATAGTGACAGTTTATTTTCTTGGGCGCCAAAATCATTTCAGACAGTAATGAAATTAAAAGACGTTTGCTCTTTGGAAGGAAAGCTATGACAAACCTAGACAGCATATTAAAAAGCAGAGACATCACTTTTCCAACAAAGGTCCATACAGTCAAAGCTATAGTTTTTCCAGTAGTCATGTACGGATGTGAGATTGGACCATAAAGGTCCATAAAGATTGAGCATCAAAGAACTGATGCTTTTGAATTATGGTGCTGGAGAGGACTCTTGAGTGTCTCTTTTGAACTGCAAGAAGATCAAACCAGTCAATCCTAAAGGAAATCAATGCTAAATATTCATTAGAAGGACTGCTGAAGCTGAAGCTCCAATACTTTGGCCACCTGATGTGAAGAGCTGACTCACTGGAAAAGACCCTGATGCTGGGAAAGATTGAGGACTGAAGGAGAAGGGGGCAACAGAGGATGAGATAGTTGGATGGCATCACCAACTCAATGGATATGAGTTTGAGCAAACTCTGGGAGATAATGAAGGACAGGGAAGATTGGTGTGCTGCAATGCATGGGGACAGAGTTAGACATGATATAGCGACTGAAGAATAAACACAGCACTTTTAAAACACCCACTAATCTTAGGTTTTCTATAAGATTCCAAAACCTTCTTGATTATATGCCTTAATTATAAGATTATGATCACAGACATCAACTATATGTAAACTTATTAATACATTCGATACATTTGAAATTGCAGTAACATTATTATGGACATTAAAAACCTTCCAAAGATAGCTGTTCAAATAGAAGATATTACATTAATATAAAAGTTAAAATTCCAATTTTTTTCTACATTCCAATGAATGTTCTTGTCATATTATGGCTCATGCTCACTTAAAGAATTTGCTAAAATAATAAGACATTTTATGTAATGTACTTCAAATCAAAATTTTCTAAGCAATGGTGAGTAATCACTATAAAACTTTATTTTATAAGAATTTCATCTACATTTTTAGGACTAGATATCACACAGCCCTTGATGTTGAAATGGAAAGCTACCAAATAAGTTTTGTTCAAACTTATGGGAGAAAATAATCTAGCTTTCTCAGAAAACTTTGTCTTTGATTCAGGTATAGTCAATTAATTACATATTTAAATTTCTATGATGCAGAAAGATTAAGACCAACAATTTCCACCTTACTGAGGATGATTTAGATAGTCATGAAAATAAATTTTCCTCTGTTCACCTGAAGAAGTGAAAGAGTCTGAAGCAAAAAGATGCAAGGAGCTAAAGAGGATCCAAGAAAAGCAAAAAAATCAGAAACCAAAGCAAAAGTAAAGTGATTAAAATTATAGCATACAAGTAATAAGAACTAACATTTACTGAATACCTGATATGTGCCAGAAATTGTCCTTGCTAAGTGATTTACAAACACACATTACCTATTTCATCTTTAGAAAAGCTAGGAAATACGTGTTAATTATCATCTGTCTTATACTCTCAAACTGGCTCCTGAGATGAAAGATTAATCAAAAAAGGTTTTATTTCTGGGAAATAAAATATGTTTAAGTAATTGTCAGTTGTTAGGTATATCCTTCTGTCAGAAGAGTTTCCTGCAGTATGTAAGAAGTTGAATTTGCTTACGCTTTAGATCTTTCCAGCACTATGTTTTTATAAGTATTTTTGTACTTACTTTGTGCTTACCATTCTTCTAGATGCTTACCCGGTATATAAACTTGAACAAGCCACCTAACTCCAATGAGTCTCACTTTGATCATCTGTAGCTTGGGGCTATCCTATCTGATTGGCTTTTCTTAAGAAAATCTCATAAAAATCCAACATGTGTATGTTTTGAGGACTTTCTATGATATTCTATTTACTTAAGGCATCCTTATCATTATTATTAAAATGTGATGTAACATCTGTGTTACAGGAGTTCTTAATTCATGAAGAAATCTTACTTACAGCATGAAGTGATATTCATACATGAAGCAGATAACACTTTTATTTTCATTTTTCGTATTTGAGTCATCTGGCCTCAGGTGTGGGTAGACAAAGGAAACATTCATTGATGAGAGGAAGTAGTTCTAGTTTTTTCATTGTGGTAGTAGAGACAAACAATCTCTGATAAAGTCAAAAGTAAAATTGTGGTTTTTGATTCTCAGTTCCAGAATTGGTTTTTCCTCCAACTTACATTATTGACTATTGAGGCACTATATTCTCCTGTTAGCACTGCTTTTGGGGTGTTGGTCACCAACTTGGATGCACCATTTTACTTCCTCAGTCAACCCTTGGCTCACTTCATCAGCAGAGTAACCTTTGCCTCTGTCCCTTCCCTCTCTCCCTCCCATTTCCCCTCCCTTCCTTCCTGCCTTCCTTCCCTCCCTCTTTGCCTCCATAATCATTGAAGGATTTAAGGGTGTTCCGTATGACAGGCACTATGCTAGGTGCTGAAAAGTGAAAGTCGCTCAGTCATGTCTGACTCTTTGCAACCCCATGGACTGTAGTCCATGGAATTCTCCAGGCCAGAAAACTGGAGTGGGTAGCCTTTCCCTTCTCCAGGGGATCTTCCCAACCCAGGGATCGAACCCAGGTCTCCTGCATTGCAGGCAGATTCTTTACCAGCGGAGCCACCAGGAAGCCCAAGAACACTGGAGTGGGTAGCTAGGTGCTAGAGACGGGTAATTAAATAGATGTTATTGGTCTCATGTAAGAGTCTTACTGAGGAGATATAAGAAAAAAGGCAGTTACAATTTGCTGTAATGGTAATATAATAGTGGTAAGTTGGCAAGGTTTTGAGAAGGATCAGGGCCTGATCCCAATAAGGAGAAAGAGGGAAGTCAGGGTAAAGCTTCTTGGGGGCAGGCACAGCTGGGAGAATTAGCAGTCAGCCCAGCATAGATCATGAGGACATGCAGAGGGGACCTGTGTTTCACTGAAGATGAAGGAAAGAGTGCAGTGCTCTTAAATTAGAATGATCCTGACTCCCAAATCTGGAATTCTCTAGGGTTTTGACTTGAAAAAGTAATCCTTGACTTCTGCGAATTCTCAGTGACTGGCACCCAGTGCTTTCGAGACCCTCCTTTCCCGCGGGCAGCCCCAAGGTGCTGATTGAGCCACTGGCCCTCTCTACATCCCAGGGTTTGCCCATGATTAAGGGCATTTTTGTCTGAGTGCCTAAGTGTTAGGGCAAACTGCCTAGCTCAAATGAATCAATGGACTAAAAATTGTCTTCCCAGCAGGCACTGCCAAAGCAACCTCCAGTTAACGCTCCAGGCAAATGAGAAAAGATCCATTGAGCTCAGCAGGAGGCTCTGTTTTGGCTGACTCAGCGCCCTGGAAGCACTTCTCCAGTCATTTATATCTCTGCTTTTCCTCTCTGAACTCTGCTCTGGATCTCTAATCTTGATGAGATATGTTTTGTGCCAAAGCAGGGGGTGCTGAGATTTCAAATGAAAGTACCTTATCAACATCTCCATGTGCCTCTGACATGCCCATAAAGTAGGCCCAGCTCAACTGTCCATTTTCATTCTCTATTAGTTTAATTCATTGTTGGGTTTGGCCCAAGTAATAATGGGTTTAATTCAAGAAAAACATTTTAAAAAATGATGAATGAGATTAATTTTGCAAAAATCACGGAAAATAAAATAATATTTGCGGTTGAAACTAGAGAGTTTAAGAAACTTTTGAAAATTCATGCAATTGGCTTGTGGAGGAACTGGGCCTAGAACTCATGACTTTTGGCTAATTTTAGTTTTTAAAAATTATTGTTTTCCTTATTTTTAGAGAATATTTAAAATACCCTTTAGCTTTTAAAGCTGCAATCCTACAAAGTAAGTAGGGCACACACCATTACCATACTTGCATAGAAGAGAGGAATTGGATAGACTTGCCAAAGGCAACCCAATGATAAACAGAAGACCAACGAATAGATTTATTTATCTTTTAGGACCTTTCCTAGTGTGCCATATTGTACAATGTCCTACTTCTATAAATCCCAATGTAAGAGATCTGGTTGAGAGATTATGAGTCAAGGCTATTTCTGTTTCTAGTAACCCATGCTAAGTCACTTCAGTGGTGTCTGACTCTTTGGACCCTATGGACCGCAGCCTGCCAGAAGCCTCTGTCCCTGAGGTTCTCCAGGCAAGAATATTAGAGTACGTTGCTTTGTCCTTCTCCAGGGGTTCTTCCTGACCCAGGGATTGACCCTGTGTCTCTTATGTCACCGGCATTGGCAGGGGGGTTCTTTAGCTCTAGCACCACCTGGGAAATCCCTGTAACCCATGGGTTTTGAGCAAGTCTCTTTTTGTCACCCTGGGGCCCAGGATGCTCTTCATGTTTAAAACATGCACATTGTACTGTAGCAGGCTTGCAAATCATTATACCTATAGGAGCTAGGTTTGAGATGCCAATGTGTAATCAGGCCACACTGAGCCTTCTGCAAGGGAACAACTATGACTCAGTTGCAGCTAATTACTGCCACACCAGAATGTTGGTCCATGACAGAAACAACTTCTGATTGTTTAAGAGAAGTTGTAAATAGAGATTTTAATTAAGTTTGAACTGTTGGTAACAGGTTCAAAATAAAAATTAAAAATAAAAACCAGTGATGTTTGAACCAAAGAGCGAGGCCTACAGTTTAGAAGTAGCTTATAAGCTATCAATTTGCAGTGTCTGAATTGCAGGATCTATAGAGAATTGGTAACTATTATCATTTCATGTCCTTTTTGAAACTCAATTGTGTAATTATATGGTAAGTTTCCATAGATATCATCAGCATCAAAATACATTCCTTAAGCACAATTTGTAAGTAGCTTCTAAGTAGCTCAAGTAATAAACCTAATGAGAATGTAGAAAAAACATAAATATTAAATTATTGCATTTTATTCTCTTCTATAGGCTGCAAAGAACAGTTATTTTGCCTTTAAGATGACAATGCTCCTGCATTACTCTTAAACTGTTCTATGAATGTGTTCTGTCTTCAACTGCATGATAGCTTTTTCAGACACCAGCAATTTTACTTTAAATCATTTCTTTTTTCCTTGGCCATCATAATACAAGAACACAGTTTGATATTTGATAGTCAACCCTTTGCTTCCTGTCCTCTTTCATCATTTGGTGACTTTGATCCCAAAATATATGATAATTCTCTCTAGGTGACTGGTTTTCTATCCTCTCTGATGGAGTCACTCTTTCTCCTGCTGCTATTATACAAGTTCTCCTGAGTTTTCTTTTTGACCTATTTTGTGCTTCAAATATCACTTCCATGTAGATGATACCAATACTGTCCTTCTTTATTTTACTCTTATTACTACCTATGTGCCTTCAGAAAAGCCATCGTTTCTCTTGACTAAACCAAAACCAATATGTATAACCAGAATAGTAAGAAGAGGCAAAAAGACATGACAATGAAAGATGAAGCCCCCAGGAAGCCCCCAGGTCAGTAGGTATCCAATATGCTACTGGAGAATAGCAGAGAAATAACTCCAGAAGGAATGAAGAGGCTGAGCCAAAGTGGAAACAACACCCAACTGTGGATGTGTCTGGTGGTGAAAGTAAAGTTTGATGCTGTAAGAATAATATTGCATAGGAACCTGAAGTATTCAGTTCAGTTTAGTTCAGTTGCTCAGTCGTGTCCGACTCTTTGCGACCCCATGAACTGCAGCACGCCAGGCCTCCCGGTCCATCACCAACTGCCAGAGTCTACCCAAACCTATGTCCATTGAGTTGGTGATGCCATCCAACCATCTCATCCTCTGTCATCCCCTTCTCCTCCTGCCCGCAATCTTCCCAGCATCAGGGTCTTTTCAAATGAGTCAGCTCTTCGCATGAGGTGGACAAAGTATTGGAGTTTCAGCTTCAACATTAGTCCTTCCAATGAACACCCAGGACTGATCTCCTTTAGGATGGACTGGTTGGATCTCCTTGCAGTCCAAGGGACTCTCAAGAGTCTTCTCCAACACCACAGTTCAAAAGCATCAATTCTTCGGTGCTCAGCTTTCCTTAAATATTAGGTCCATGAAACAAGGTAAATTGGAAGTGGTCAAACAGGAGACGGCAAGAGCGAGCATCGACATTTTAGGAATCAGCAAACTAAAATGGAAAGAAATGGGCAAATTTAATTCAGATGACCATTATATCTACTACTGTGGGCAAGAATCTCCCAGAAGAAATGGTGTAGCCCTCACAGTCCACAAAAGAGTCTGAAATGCACTACTTGGGTGCCATCTGAAAAATGACAGAATGATCTTGGTTCGTTTCCAAGGCAAACCATTGAATATCACAGTAATCCAAGTCTAAGCCCCAACCACTAATGCTGAAGAAGCTGAAGCTGAAAGGCTCTGTGATGACCTTCAAGTCCTTCTAGAACTAACACCAAAAAAAGATATCCTTTTCATAATAGGGGAGTGGAATGCAAAAGCAGGAAGTCAAAAGATACCTGGAGAAACAAGCAAGTTTGGCCTTGGAGTACAAAATGAAGCAGGACAAAGGCTAACAGAGATTTGCCAAGAGTTTGCTGGTCATAGCAAACACCCTCTTCCAACAACACAGATGACTCTACACGTGGACATCACCAGATGGTCAATATCAAAATCAGGTTGATTTTATTCTTTGCAGTTGAAGATGGAAAAGCTCTATATGGTCATCAAAAAAAAAGACTGGGAGCTGATTGTGGCTCAGATCATGAACTCCTTATTTCAAAATTCCAACTTAAATTGAAGAATGTAGGGAAAACCACTAGGCTATTCAGGTATGACCCAAGTCAAATCCCTTATGATTATACAGTGGAAGTGACAAACAGATTCAAGGGATTAGGTCTGATGGACAGAGAGCCTGAACAACCATGGACAGAAGTTCATAGCATTGTACAGGAGGTGGTGATCAAGCCCAAGGGGGAAAAAATGCAAAAAGGCAAAATGGCTGTCTGAGGAGGCCTTACAAATAGCTGAGAAAAGAAGAGAAGCAAAAGGCAAAGGAGAAAAGGAAAGATATACCCATCTGAATGCAGAGTTCCAGAGAATAGCAAGGGGATATAAGAAAGCCTTTTTTAAGTGAACAATGCAAAGAAATAGAGGAAAACAGGAGATTGGGAAAGACTAGAGATCTCTTCAAGAAAATTAGAGATACCAAGGGAACATTTCATGCAAAGGTGGGCACAATAAAGGACAGAAAAGGACAGCAGAAGAAATTAAGAAGAGGTGGCAAGAATACACAGAAAAATTATAGAAAAAAAAGATCTTAATGATTGGGATAACCATGGATGGTGTGATTTACTCATCTAGAGCCAGACATCCTGGAGTGTGAAGTCAAGTGGGTCTTGGAAATCATCACTACGAACAAAGCTAGTGGAGGTGAAGGAATTCCAGTTGAACTATTTCAAATCCTAAAAGAAAGTGCTGCACTCAATATGACAGTAAATTTGGAAAACTCAACAGTGGCTACAGGACTGGAAAAGGTCAGTTTTTGTTTTAATCACATAGAAGGGCAATGCCAAAAAAATGCTCAAACTACCATACAATTGCACCTAGTTCACATGCTAGCAAAGTAACGCTCAAAATCCTTCAAGCTACGCTTCAACAGTATGTGACTCGAGAACTTTCAGATGTTCAAGCTGGATTTAGAAAAGGCAGAGGAACCAGAGATCAAATTGCCAACATCTGTAGGATCATAGAAAAAGCAAGTGAATTACAGAAAAGCATCTACTTCTGCTTCATTGACTCTGCCAAACCTTTGACTGTGTGCATCACAACAAACTTTGGAAAATTCTTTAAGATATGGGAATACCAGACCACTTTAGAAACCTGTATGCCTCCTGAGAAACCTGTATGCAAGTCAAGAAGCAATAGTTAGAACTGGACACAAAACAGCAAGCTGGTTCAAAATTGGGAAAGGAGTAGGTCATGGCTGTATATGGTCAGCCTGTTTATTTAACTAATGTGCAGAGTACATCATGCAAAATGCTGGACTGGATGAAGCACAAGCTGGAATCAAGATTTTGGGAAGAAATATCAATAACCTTAGATATGCAGATGACACCACCCTTACAACAGAAAGCGAAGAGGAATTAAAGAACCTCTTGATTAAGGTGAAAGAGGAGAGTGAAAAAACTGGCTTCAAACTCAGTATTCAAAAAATAAAGATCATGGCATCCAGTCCCATCACTTAATGGCAAATAGATGGAGAAACAATGGAAACAGTGACAGACTTTATTTTCTCAGGCTTCAAAATCACACTGGATGGTGACTGCAGCTATGAAATTAAATGATTCTTGCTCCTTGGAAAAAAGCAATGGCAAACCTAGACAGCATATTAAAAAACAGAGACATTACTTTGCCAACAAAGTTCTGTATAGTCAAAGCTATGGTTTTTCCAGTGGTCATGTCCGGATGTGAGAGCTGGACAATAAAAAAGGCTGAGTGCCAAAGAATTGATGTTTTTGAAATATGGTGTTGGAGAAGACTCTTGAGAGTCCCTTGGACAGTAAGGAAACCAAACTAGTCAATCCTAAAGGAAATCAACCCTGAATATTCATTGAAATGACTGATGCTGAAGCTGAAGCTCCAATACTTTGGACACCTGATGGGAAGAGCTGACTTATTGGAAAAGACCCTGACTCTGGGAAAGATAGAAGGCAGGAGGAGAAGGGGATGACAGGGGATAACAGAGAATGAGATGTTCGGATGGCATCAACAACTCAATGGACATAAGTTTGAACAAATTCTGGGAGATGGTGAAGGACAGGGAAGCCTGGCATGCTGCAGTAAGAGTTATATATGACTGAGCAACTGAAAAACAACATCACCACCACATCCTTGCTTCAACTAGTTATATCACCATGGAAAGGAAAGAGTGGATGTCAAAATTTATTCAGGTAATGTATCTAGGTTTGGTGGCTGAAATGACTGGAGAGTAAGACAGGAAACAGGCAAAAATAGTTCTTAAGTTTCAAATCCAAATGGCTTGGAATATGGTAATATTAGCAACAGAAATGAGTAACACATCAACCTATTGGTCAGCTAGCATGAGTCTGAACCTAAGTCATTTTGGGATTTAAGATAAAACTAAAAGATACTTTGAAACTTAAATTGGAAATTGAGGCTAGGCCTGGGAAGGTTTCCACTTGAGCTTCTAAGGACTATTTTTAACTCTCTCTCTCTCTCTGGTACTCTTTCGATCTGTATTTTTAACATCATCTCCTTGACCGAGAGTAAATTTATTGTGCTTAACCCTGACATTTTTAGTCAGAGAAATTTTATCACCCTCCAATCCCAATCGAGTCTGTCTACCATACCAGAGGATTCAATTAATTTATCCCCAGCTTCTCAACCCTTTCCACAAATCAAAAGCTATAGAAATGGACAAATTGTAAAGCAGATAAATGAAGCTGCTTTGTTGAAGTTGAGATGGGGGTTCTTGCTCCAAATCTCAGAAGCCCTGAAGAGACATTTAGAAAGCTACCCTTCTGATTAACTAGAAAATAGGGCAAAAGTTGTTCAAGTTTTTGATTCTTGGTGACCTTTCTATATTAGTAATTTTTTTTCATGGAGTTCCTTGGTCAAAAGGAACACTTCAACATTCCATTTATTAAGTAGTTAGGTTCACACAGCTTGTATTTATGTTCCAATAATTTAGTAACCATTTGAATAGCTAGTATATATATATATGTATATATATATATATATATATGAAGAAAATTACATTTATTTTAATTTCTTTCTCAACCAACAGTAACTACTTGCTGATGGAATGGCTGTGCTTGTCAGGCCCTGTGCAAATATTCAAACCTTGGAATCAGATTAGATGCCATCATCTGAATTTACTGTTTCACACTGACTTTTGTATGACATTTGCTTTTAATCACAAGAATAGATGAAACTCAGCTTCACTTCAATGTGATATCATCAAAAGAATTCAATACAATCTAATTTTGAAATTGTTAACTACCTTGAGTTGGTAATTTGTATGGTTTCTGAGTCATGTTAACCATTGTTTCCCTTAAGAATTAAAAATATCTCACAGCAAGCCTGTGAGATCGCTGTGGCACTTTGAGGTACCTTAGCTAATACAGTTAGGGAACCATGAGAACAGGACACTCAACTATCTGAGTTATGACTCTAGCTCAGTTAACTACCTCTGATACTGGACTGGCCATGTAAGAACTCTCACCATAGCTTTTTTGCTGTAATGGAGGATGTTGGGATTTGTTCATCCCTCGTTGCTTCTTCTTGCTTTCAACGTTTGTGATTAAATGCATTCTTCTTCCATCATACTGTTGAGGAAATGTTTAAATCATTTATTACCTTGAATGGCAAATAGCCAAAAAAAACAAAAACAAAACCAAATACCTTTTTTCTGGATCCTTGTTTAAAAGTGAGGACAAACCTTGTCTTAAATTCAATCACCTGTTCCCTGCCACCACTCTCCCAACCTCTGTTAGCTCTTCAAGTTCAAAATTTTTTCAGAGGAACTATCTAAGGAATTCCATGCATGCTTAGTATCAGGCCTGAGACAGTAGGAGAAAAAAAAATAGCTCATATGTTCTGACGCTTTGAAACAAGTGAAATATCTCCATGCACACATTCCTGCTTAATGCATCAGGAAACTCTCCAAGACTCCCTTTTCCCTTTTGAGTCTACTAGTTTGAGTAAGATTAAAAAGATAAGATGCTTCCAGTCAAAAATCTAGAAAACTATGAAGAGCTGGGAGAGAATGAAGGCTGACTTGTTCATCAGTTTTGAATGGAAGAATGAATGAGTGTTCTTTGGAATTTGGAGCAGATCAAGTGAAAAGAAGCAATAACAATTTCTTACTCACTATCCAAGTGGTAAATAGAAAAACCTACTTTGTCACTGGTAGCTTTCACTGGACAGAAATTCTTAATTGTTTACATATCATCACCTTTTTTTTTGGCACTTTGAGGTTTTCTTTGAAAACTGTTTACTCTTTCTTGTCTTCTCTGATAGCTCAGTTGGTAAAGAATCCATCTGCAATGCAGGAGACCCCAGTTCAACTGGGGTTTTGAAGTTTTCTTTGAAAACTGTTCACTGTTCCTGGGTTACAAAGTTGCTGCTGCTGCAGCTGCTCTTTAGTCACTAAGTCATATTGGACTCTTTGAGATCTCATGGACTATAGGCCTCCAGGTTCCTCTGTCCATGGGATTTCCCAAGCAAGAACACTGAAGTGGGTTGCCATTTCCTTCTCCAGATACCTATTTACTTCTCTCTATATACTGAGCTAGGTTTCTCACCACTATCTGTTATGCAATCTCTGTTATGCAATTTATGACACTTTCTTTATGGTATATCTTTTTTTTTATATATATCAGGGATCTGTCTATTGAATTTCTATTGACCTATTTGTCTCTTCTTGGTCTTTAAATGTACTGTTTTATTTTATGGCTTTGTAGTACATCTTAATATTTGATAGAGTAAATCCTCATTATTTATTTTTCTTTTAAAAGTTTGATTCAATTATTTCTGGACTTAGGAAGCAACAGAGAACATTGGAGAGGTAAGAAGTGGCTAATGGACACAATAGAAACAGTAGATGAGCTTCTCATAGTGCCATGAAGGAATCTTAAAAATAGAGTGAGGGGAAAAAAAAAACAAAACAGTGAGATATATAATTTAATAATGTGAGTAAAAAATTTTAAATACATGTACTTATATAAAATATAGTAAATTTTATGAATGCATAAAAACAAAAGAAACTCATTAAACATACTAGATGAGTTACCCTTGTTGAGACAGTAATAGTTGTGGATTTTGAAAAGAAAATTGTAAAAAATCCAAAATGTGTAAAATAAAAGTGAGTTCATAATAGACCAAGCCACATATGAAATAATAGTATAATTATCAGTTTTGAAAATAAAATGCCATAAATTACCTGACTTCTCAAATTAGAATCAGTGAGAAAGCCAGTTTTTCTCCCATAACACACTTTTTGATGGATAATGAAAAAAAAAAAAACAACTGTGAGTAGACCTAGGTGCAATTCTATTAGTCAAGTCCTGTAAACAAACACATTAGAGAGGAAAAGCTAGAAATTCTCATCAGAAGAAGCTGGAATCATTCAATCTTGTCTTTCATGAGTTATCAGTACTGTGTGGAGCCAGTTGGTAGGAAAATCTATCCCAGAAAACTCCAGTCCTTGACTCTGGTAGGCACGAAGGATAAACATGCACAGATCCCTGCTGAGTCACTCAGCACTCCACCCTGCTTCAAAGAAAAGAGCACTTTGTCCAGGAGCACAGTGCCCTGACCAAGAGCTAAAAATGTCCTCTTTTCTAATTGTCAATCATCTCTACACTCCAAGATAAACATTTTTCCTTTAACATCAGACTGGCCTGATTTAGCTTCATTTAGGACAGGGCTATTTGAAGGGCTGGAGGAGAGGAAAAGGAGAAGAGGACAGAGAAAGCAAAAAGACAAAGTTTGAAAAAGCAAGATATACAATCTACTTCTTTTGATACGTCTCAAATACATTCCTAATTAAAGAATGGCTGTGCATTATCCTGAGCCTGCTTTAGGGAAGCAAGAGGATGTCACAACAAAGTAAGACCCCATGTTTTAGAACCTCTATGGGATGAGGAGCTCTGAGAGGAGATTATTTTTCCAACAAAGTCCCCTTTATTTGTTGGTAGATGAAAAGCATTTCATATCTCTATTTTTCTTTCTAGCTACCTCTCTATCCATACCTATCTATCTATATATATCTCTATACTGCATATGTATATTTATGTATATATATGTATATATTTGTGTGAATGTGTGTGCATATATCTCTCTTTGCACACGCCCACATACTTACACATAATTGGCATGCACACATATACTTTTGAATAAAGATGACTTTTCCTTTTCTACTATGAGAGCAAAATTTAGCTCAGAAATGTTCCAAACAAAGACCTATTTTCTCTAGTTCACTTATATTAATATAATGGATAGGATTACAGTTGACTTGACTGCAGTTGACAGCAATGCCAGAAATAATTTAATTCAGTACCTCCCTAAACCTGTTGTGTTTCCATGATTCAAAAGAGGAAAAGAGGATCTAGTAAGAATAGGAAGGTTTACGCCCATGTAGCAAATAAATAAGGCTAAAACAGAAGGATTTGTCCTAAAGTCAATCCTCCAGGAGTATCTGCTTCAGAGGATAAAATAAGATCATTCAAAATCCTTTTGCCCAGGTTCCCTTCCCTTCATTTACTTCTGAGTGACCCTTTCCTCTTCGTTTTCTCCCCTACCTTACATCTCTCCTTGCCTGACATCCTTGAAATCCAGAAACCCATGTGCTAATTACTGTAGTTCTGATCTGCACCCTGTCCAATGATGCCAGGAAGTGAGATACAACCTTTTCAAGTTCAGTAGCAACCAGTTAATGTGAGTCAAAACAGAGAAATGTTCAGCTAATTTAGGGGTTGGGGGTAGTTGGGATTTGTATATTTTAAGTTCAGTGATGACAGGTCACATTCAAGGGGGACAGTCTCTGTGTTAAAATGAGCCAATAAAGTTAGAAACTTTCTAGGTCAAGCAGAGAGAAGAGAGATTGTTTTTGTGAAATGAACTGTTAAACGTGGAAACCCAAGAGAATCAGGAAACCTGTTTTCAATCAGACACAAAGATTATTTCTACTTCTTTCAGCTCTAGAAATAAAACTTTTTAAAAGAGTTTGGGGGTGGGTAGTGAATGCTTGGTTTTCAATTATTAGCCTAGTTAGAAACTGTTAGTTTGGGGATTTTTTCTTTTTTTGTAAAGGAAGAAAAGGAATATGTGGATTTTTGTTTACTGCTGTGTATATTTTGTCTCTGTTTCTCCAACCCTTTTGGCATGATCCTTTGCCCACCAATGTCCAGCTAGCATTCCACTGGTAAGGCCTAATTTTAGGGTTAATAATTAAATGACGACAATGACATTTCAAAAAGCAAAACCTTTGACCTTAAAACTCTAGTTACTGTTATGTTTGGGCTGGACTATCACAGAGAAACTCATCTTAATGATTCTTGAATGTTTGAACTATGATTATTCACTGGCAATAAATGTTTGGAGATATCTTCTATATGATATATGATGTTTCTGAACAGTACATGTATTATTAATAAATAGATAGTCCAACTTTCCTAATATTAGCCCCAAATATTGGGTAAGCTGCTGATTCTATCTGATGATATCGACAATGCAGGATTAAGAATATTAAATAAGATATCATGCAGTTCAGCTAGTACAGAGTGTGTTCTTAATTACCATTCTTTTCTGGTTTCTTCATTCATAGACTGAAATTCCTTCAAAGGGATGAACTATGTCTTAATAAGATTTTATCCTCAATTTATAATACAACATCTGGTCTATGGAAGTAGATCAAGAAATGTTTATGGAATTTGTCATACAATCCTGCAGGCTTTGAGTTCAGATTTTTCTGTCTCTTGCATGCTCCATTCAGTTTTTGTGTTTTCTGTTATTTTATGAGATAGATGTCTAACTCCACCTTTTTTTTTTCTCACAGGATTTGTATCTATTCATGCTGTTTGTTAAACATCAAACCTCTTCACTTGTCTTGATTTTGTCTTTACTAAATTTTCTCCTTTCTGACTGAGCTCCATAATGACCACATATTCTGGTATTGGCTTAATAGAGCAATGACTATTGACCAACATATTATTGTGATTGACATTGATGTGATAATAGCAGAAAACACAAGATTCCTTCACTTAAGAGCAGCCTTCTGTAGACTGCTCACCACTTGTTCCTACTCTGGCTCCATTGTTGGGAGTTCTAGCTAGTGATAATCAGCAAAGGAAATGTTAAAAGTATGTAAGACATTTTTTAGCTTCCCTCTCTCCCAACACACACACATGCACACACATGTAGAGTTGGCCTTCATTGCTAATTATGGCATAATTTGGGTTTTGTGGAACAAAAAATGCCAGCCAGGTGAGTCATATTCTGATTTATTGGATAAACATTTTCCATGTGGGAAGCAGAGAACAAAAATGAAACTATTGCCTGTTCAAGTTGGAAAAGACTAGTGCTTCCAAGACACTGGACTGCAGATCTGAGCTGAGCTGGCTGTTGCAGAGTTACCTGGGGAACTTTATAAAGAAATTGGCTTTCAAGTCCATCCTTGGAGATTTTCAGCCAAAGCTCTCTTGATGCTACTTGGATTTGACTAGTTTCAGCAACCATTGCTTTTTCCCAATTCCCTCATTTTATAACAGAGACTTGAAAGCCTAGGAAAAAGCGATTTGTCCAAGTTTCTTCAGGGGTAAGAGGAATAGCTTACAGGGAGAAGGAATGAATTTTAAGTGAATGAGGGAGTTTAATGGGAGCTGTATACAGTGTTCTACACATTTGGTCTCATGGCCTTGGAAGAGAGGCATTGGCATTTCCATTTGCAAAAAAAAAAAAAAAAAAAAAAAAGGCTCAGAAAGGCTAAGTAATTTGCCCAGGTTCACACAGCTAGGAAGTAGTGGAGGCAAGCTAAAATAAATTTGTCTTATTTTGTAGCCTCCCAATTCAAATCTTGTTTCCTGAATCCTAATCCATGATAAGACAGTAGGGATTTACTTATTTTAAGATAACTGAACTGTTCAAACTGAGCAGATTATTGTTATACTGACACGCCACTGCTTAGTTTCATTAACTTGTTCAGAACCTGTGCTGGTTCTGTATGATTCCTTTGAGCTGACAACATCAACCTAACCCCCTGCAATTAGATTCACTTCAAAATATTTCAACAAATATTTATTTTAAAACTACTATGTGCAATAGACAATGTTAGGAACATAGAGATAAATATGAGGAACAAAGTTTTGGCATTTATACAACCTATAATCTTTAGGGGGCTATGAGAAAATAAATATACAAATAAAATGTGATGAGAATTATACCAAGTTAAGTAGAAGGTGCTTTGGAAATATATAGCAGGGAAATTTAACCCAGACACAGGCCCAAGTGAAGCCTTCCTGAAGCTGACTGCTGACAGTTAATAGAAGTTAACTAGCTGAAATATGTTCGGGCAGGAACATGGGTGGTAGGGAGGGGGCAGGGGCAGGGAGATATTTCAGAAGAGGAAACAGCTAGCCTGTGTGAATTCCAGGAGTCTAGACATTGTGTGAAAAGTTTGCATTTGACAAGATCAAGGAACTGAAAGGAACTTATTTCTGGAAAAAGAGGAAAGAGTAACTAGATGTTAGAAGGGGATGCAGAAACCTCCAGATGGAGAAAAACCATGAAAACCCCATTAAGATCTTTGAATTTTATTTTAAAGCACACTGCTTATTTAACTTATATGCAGAGTACCTCATGCAAAATGCTGGGCTGGATGAAGCACAAGCTGAGATCAAGATTGCTGGGAGAAATATCAACAACCTCAGATATGCAGATGATTCTACTCTAATGGCAGAAAGTGAAGAAGAACTAAAGAGCTTCTTGATGAGGGTGAAAGAACAGAGTGAAAAAGCTGGCTTAAAACTCAACACTCAAAAAACTAAGATCATGGCACTTGGTCCCATAACTTCATGGAAATGGAAGGGGTAAAAGTAGAAGCAATGACAGATTTTATTTTCTTAGATTCCAAAATCACTGTGGACAGTGACTGCAGCAATGAACGTAAAAGACGCTTGCCCCTTGGAAGAAAAGGTATGACAAACTTAGCATATTAAAAAGCAGAGACATCACTTTGCTGACAAAGGTCCAAAAGGTCAAAGCTATGGTTTTCCCATTAGTCAATTATGGATGTGAAGGTTGGACCATAAAGAAGGCTGAGTGCTGAAGAATTGATGCTTTCAAATTGTAGTGTTTGAGAAGACTCTTGAGAGACCCTTGGACAGGAAGGAGCTCAAACCAGTCAATCCTAAAGGAAGTCAACCCTGAAAATTCATTGGAAGGACTGATGCTGAAGCTCCAATACTTTGGTCACCTGATGTGAAGAGCTGACTTATTGGAAAAGACCCTGACTCTGAGAAAGATAGAAGGCAGGAGGAGAAGGGGATGACAGAGGATGAGATGGTTGGATGGCATCAGCGAGTTAATGACATGAATTTGAGCAAATTCCTGGAGATAGTGAAGGACAGGGAAGCACGGCATGCTGCAGTCCACGGGGTCGCAAAGAGTCAGACATGACCTAGTGACTGAGCAACAACAACAAAGGTAGATTGAAATGAGAAAGAAGCTGAGTAGGAAGTTCAATAAGGATGAATAACATAATAAGATTTCTGAATCTTGGTGTTGACAAGGGTAGATGTGTCTCAAGGAAATATTTGACAAACTGATATTTGAGGGTTTATTGTGAGGGTGGAGCAAGGAAATAACTTTAATGAGGCTTGTGAACTGGGGGAATGATAGATAAGGATTTAGCCAAAAAGTATTTGTATAATACCTATTGTATGATATGGAGTACTTTGAACAAATGTAAATTTAATCTTTAATATATTAGTTTCAGGTGGCGGAAGTTTATATTCAATGCATAGTTCAAAATGTGACGTTGGTGCTTCAGAGAACCCAGGGCTGAAGGTGTGGTTTGGGAGATGTTCACATAGAGACTAGATGTAGTTCATTAACAAAGATCATTATAAACTTAGGCTCATATATGTCTGGTTCAGCTAGAGAGGAAATGAATAGTGTGAATCTTATCTTTAGAGTCACTGAACTAGATGTTAATCTCTATAAAGTTTGGTATTAATGAGGACAGTTAGAAGGACTTCTCAAATTTAAAAACTAAGGTATACTGAAAAACTGTACATTTTTCCTCTCCATGGTTTGGACAGCAAGTTTATCATTATGACATTGGATAAAAAATTCAGAATTCAAATAGTTTTAATCTTATTCTAAGATAGTTCCCCACATTGGAACAAAGGGTCCTGTCTTGAAGCTAGAAGCAAAAGAGACAGTCCTCATTATATGTATTCAATATAGTTTTAGGACTTCAGTGGGACAATTGGCAAGCAACTGGGACCAAAGAACCCATTTATATGTTCTCAGGGATTACATTATCAAAGATCCTAAAGAATTATCTAGTTTCCTAAGAAAACTTCTTTTCCTCTGAGAGTGAGGAAACAGTCTTCCCTTTCCTCTGCCTGTCAGTTTCTCAGCTTGGCTCAGGGCTTATAATTATTGGCACCTCAGTCTCTATCACATGAAGATGAACCATGGAGGGACAGGGGCATAATTTCCTTGGGTGGCTCTTCCATTTAAGATTTCTAAGTCTTTGGATTCTAACTCAAGAACTTCTATTGACTCATCCAGGGTCATGGATTGATTAACCCATTGATATATGTCCTGGTTATGTGATAGGGGATACACAGGGCTATCCGCACATGGTTTCATCATTTCACAGTGGTGAACCTGATGGGATTAGAGATTTTAAAACCTCATTGTTAATACTTTAAAAGATAGTACACCAATAAGTAAATATCAGATAACTTATGCAAAGCACTGTTGAATGATCAGTGATTGCCTGTGGGAAATAAAGAAAAGCTTAAGCTAGAACACATCCATTTGATCCTGAGTCAAATGATTAAATAGATTGAGTAAAATCATAGGGTATTGGGAAATGAGAACCTAGTCTACATGGAAATCTTATTTTACAGAGTGGGTAGTAGAATTTGGGAAATTTTTTCCCTTGTATAAGGAACAAGCTATGTGGAATAGATCTATTGGGAAATCAGAGATGCTTAGTATACGTACATATCCTGACATATGTAAGCATGATGACAAAGAGTGAATACTAGCCTGAAATCAGAAGATTTATAGTCTTGGTTCTGAGATTTCTTAGCTGTATATTCTTGAGCAAGATGCCCCCTCTTTGAATTATGGTTTATTTACATATAAATCATATGTAAACTTTGGGCACCTGATACGAAGAGCCGACTCATTGCAAAAGACCCTGATGCTGGGAAAGATTGACAGCAAAAGGAGAAGTGGGCAGCAGAGGATGAGATAGTTACATACCATGACTGACTCCATGGACATGAATTTGAGCAAACTCCAGGAGACAGTGAAGGACAGGGAAGCCTGGTCTGTTGCAGTTTGAGGGGCCGCAAAGAGTCGAATGCAAATTAGTGATTGAATAACAACAATAACAACACAAATAAGAGGTTTAAATTAAATATAATTATTTTCTGAATTATTATTACTTTTATGATTCCAAATCAATCTAATTTTCAGACCTGAATTTAAACTATTAAGTACCTAAATTTATGCTAAGAATTTTACATAAATTATCTGACTCTTACAGTAATATTCTGAAGATTGTATTAATTATCTCATTATAAAAATAAGAAAATTAAGCCTCAAAAAGAATAAGTGACAGATACAAGGTCACACAGCTAATATGAGATTAAGCTGGGATTCAAATTCACTTTTGACTCCAAGTCCCATGCTCTTAGCCTTCATGTAATAAGGATTCTCCTGTGGGAATATATGAATCTTTAGAAATTATAGCCACAAGCAGCATATTTCTTGGTTCTTGTTGCATTCAGAGATTAGCTGGAGATATTTTGTCCTTTAAACAAGAATTTTCTTAAGGGTGGAAAGTTTGTTCTTTGAACTTATGCCGATCCTTTGCATCATCACAATTTAGAATACCTCTTGACTTCCCTGGTAGCTCAGACAGTAAAGAATCTGCCTGTAATGTAAGAGACATAGGTTCCATCCTTGGGTTGGGAAGATCTCCTGGAGAAGGGCATGACAACCCACTCCAGTATTCTTGCTTGGAGAATTCCATGGACAGGGGATCCTGGGGGGCTACAGTTCATAGAGACACAAAGAATCAGACAGACTGAGTGACTTTCCTGGTAGCTCAGTTGGTAAACAATCCGCCTGCAATGCAGGAGATTCCGGTTCAGTCCCTAGGTTGGGAAGATCCCCCAGAGAAGAGAACATCTACCCACTCCAGTATTCTGGCCTGGAGAATTACATGGACTGTATCGGCCATGGGGTCATAAAGAATTGGACACAAGTGACTGACTTTCAGTTTCACTCTTAGATTACCATGCCACTATGCCACCCCCTTTTTTCTCCCAAAGAAGTTTCCTCTAGTGAACATCCTAGCCATAGAAAGGCCATCATCTGGTCAACTTTAAATTGCTCCCAGTCATTATTCAGTTTCTATTATACCCAAAAGGAAGGTCAAGGGAGGCTGTTGTTGTCACTCTTTTCCTATGCCCCTTAATTGGAAGGGGATGACGGTTCCAAAAGAGCCTAATCTTCTCTTAAGAGTTTGTTATGAGTTTGTAAGCTGTGACTACCTCTACACTTTTGTATATATCTATCTGTATCACATAAACTGAGGCTTAGAATAGTTTGGGTAAAATGACTTGCTAATCTGAAATTTGTTTGCCCTATGAACTAGTCACCTTAATTAAAAGATGATACTGTTTATAAACCAGACACCTCATATCTTGCTTTACAAAAATCACAAGTTGGAATGAGAACACCTGGTTTCCATTCACAGCCTAGCTAGAGTGTCTGTCACATTTCACAAGCCAAAGTCTCTCAGAATGATGGAATGTTAATTTGGAAATAGCCTTAAAGATCTTCTACTCCAACTTTCCATTATCTTCTGCCTCAGAGGTGTTCTCTTTTATGCTTTTATAAATGGAACCTAACCCACCTGGCCCTCCCTAGGGAAACTGTGGGCTTTGAGTTGGGCTTCTGTTTTGGTATTGGTGACAGTGCCCACTTAGTATACAATTTGGAAGGAAATAGATGTGATCAGCAGTGAAAAGTACAAATTAGATTTTGGCTTTCAGAACACTGTAAGTTTTAGAACCAGAGAAGTATAAAACAAATATTATTTTAAGTCTAGTAAAAATTATTAATATTATGTTCAGGAGAAAAAAAATTTTCTGGTGATTGATTCAGATAACTTTTTCTAGATATAAAATTAGATATAGAATGTTCTAATAATGCTAATTTCTCCAAAGTAACACTATACATCATTTTATTCACAATCTCCCTCTTTTTTTCTTATACCCTCCCATGGAGACTGAGAGATAGGGGTGCTGTTTATTTCAGTGTTTATGTTTCAAGGAGGTGGTTCACCTGTCCTTGAGAAAGACATTTCCTGGATTGCAAAACTGGCAAGAGACTGGGAGAAGATATTCCAGACAAAGCTTGCAGCAGGTACAAATATTATAAAATAAAAACATGCTTATCATGTCTAAAGAACAGGGAGGAAGCTAACGTTTTGAGATTGGGGACAGAAGAGTAACTACTGACAAAGAAGGACTAATCATTTCCCCCAGCTTAACTAAATTTTGGACAGGCTTCTTTCTGACTCTAAGTCCCTGATCTCCCTTTTCTAAAAGCATTTTTTTAGAAAACTCACAATTGTAAATTCTTTCTGTTCTTCTTTGAAATATATGTAAATCTTCTCCCTCCTTTTTAAACACAGATTTCTCCAGAATTAGAAGCATGAATTCGATGAATTCACTTTATAATAGCTACATGACCTAACGTAGCTAACTGAAAGCTGCTTGAGAGAGTAGGAATATTTTTCTTCATATTTACATCATCTTCCATGTAGTACAGTGCCTGGAACTCAGTAGGAGCATAAAGCATGCTTGTAGAATGAGTGGATAATCAGAAAATTTATGTACTGATAATAGAAGTTAATGACAGTTGCCTTTTGCTATGTGCTCATATGGCCTTTCCTTGGTGTGTGTGCAGGGAGAGGAAAGACCTGGCATCTTTTTGTCTTTTTCTTTTATTGGGGTACAGTTTCTTTCCAATGTTGTGTTAGCTTCTGCTATATGGCAAAATGAATCAGATACACACACACACACACACACACACACACACACACATACCTTCCCAGGTGGCACTAGTGGTAAAAATCCACCTGCCAATGCAGGAGATACAAGAGATGTGGGTTCAATACCTGGGTTGGGAACATCCCCTGGAGTAGGAATTGGCAACCTACTCCAGTATTTGTGCCTGGAAAATTCCATGAACAGAGGAGTTCCCTGTGTTATACAATCAATTCTCATCGATTATCTATTTTGTACATAGTAGTATACATATGTGACCATCCAAGGTCAGGGGCGGCGGCCTAGAGGAGCTACCACACGCCCGAGGTCAGGGGCAGCGGACGAGACGAGCTACCCCACATCCAAGGAGCAGTGGCTGCGCTGGGCACAGGAGGGCTGAGAGGAGCTACTCCACGTTCGAGGTCAGGCAGGGAGGCTGTGAGGAGATACCTCTCGTCCAAGGTAAGGAGCAGTGGCTGCGCTTTGCTGGAGCAGCCATGAAGAGATACCCCACGTCCAAGGTAAGAGAAACCCAAGTAAGATGGTAGGTGTTGCGAGAGGGCATCAGACGGCAGAAACAATGAAACCATAATCACAGAAAACTAGCCAGTCTGATCACATGGACCACAGTCTGGTCTAACTCAACGAAACTAAGCCATGCCGTGTGGGGCCACCCAAGTTGGATGGGTCATGGTGGAGAGGTCTGACAGAATGTGGTCCACTGGAGAAGGGAATGGCAAACCACTTCAGTATTCTTGCCTTGAGAACCCCATGAACAGTATGAAAAGGCAAAATGATAGGATACTGAAAGAGGAACTTCCCAGGTGGGTAGGTGCCCAAAATGCTACTGGAGATCAGTGGAGAAATAACTCCAGAAAGAATGAAGGGATGGAACCAAAGCAAAAACAATACCCAGTTGTGGATGTGACTGGTGATAGAAACAAGGTCTGATGCTGTAAAGAGCAATGTTGCATAGGAACCTGGAATGTTAGGTCCATGAATCAAGGCAAATTGGAAGTGGTAAAACAGGAGATGGCAAGAGTGAATGTCAACACTCTAGGAATCAGCGAACTAAAACGGACTGGAATGTGTGAGTTTAACTCAGATGACCATTAAATCTACTACTGTGGGCAGGAATCCCTTAGAAGAAATGGAGTAGTCATCATGGTCAACAAGAGTCCTAAATGTAGTACTTGGATGCAATCTCAAAAATGACAGAATGATCTCTGTTCATTTCCAACACAAACCATTCAGTATCACAGTAATCCAAAGCCAATGCCCTAATGAGTAACGCTGAAGAAGCTGAAGTTGAACGGTTCTATGAAGACCTACAAGACCTTTTAGAACTAACACCCAAAAAAGATGTCCTTTTCATTATAGGGGACTGGAATGCAAACGTAGGAAGTCAAGAAACACCTGGAGTAACAGGCAAATTTGGCCTTGGAGTACAGAATGAAGCAGGGCAAAGTCCAATAGAGTTTTGCCAAGAGAACACACTGGTCATACCAAACACCCTCTTCCAACAACACAAGAGAAGACTCTACACATGGACGTCACCAGATGGTCAACACTGAAATCAGATTGATTATATTCTTTGCATCCAAAGATGGAGAAGCTCTATATAGTCAGCAAAAACAAGACCAGGAGCTGACTGTGGCTCAGATCATGAACTCCTTATTGCCAAATTCAGACTTAAACTGAAGAAAGTAGAGAAAACCACTAGACCATTCAGGTATGACCTAAATCAAATCCCTTATGACTATACAGTGGAAGTGAGAAATAGATTTAAGGGACTAGATCTGATAGACAAGAGTGCCTGAAGAACTATGTACGGAGGTTCGTGACATTGTACAGGAGACAGGGATCAAGACCATCCCCATGGAAAAGAAATGCAAAAAGGCAAAATGGTTGTCTGAGGAGGTCTTACAAATAGCTGTGAAAAGAATAGAAGTGAGAAGAAAAGGAAAGATATTCCCATTTGAATGCAGAGTTCCAATGAAGAACAAGGAGAGATAAGAAAGCCTTCCTCAGCTATCAATGCAAAGAAATAGAGGAAAACAACAGAATGGGAAAGACTAGAGATATCTTCAAGAAAATTAGAGATACCAAAGGAACATTTCATGCAAAGATGGGTTTGATAAAGGACAGAAATGGTATGGACCTAACAGAAGCAGAAGATATTAAGAAGAGGTGGCAAGAATACACAGAAGAACTGTACAAAAAAGATCTTCATGACCCAGATAATCATGATGGTGTGATCACTCACCTAGAGCCAGACATCCCAGAACGTGAAGTCAAGTGGGCCTTAGAAAGCATCACTACAAACAAAGCTAGTAGAGGTGATGGAATTCCAGTTGAGATATTTCAAATACTAAAAGATGATGTAAAAATGCTGCACGCAACATGCCAGCAAATTTGGAAAACTCAGCAGTGGCCACAGGACTGGAAAAGGTCAGTTTTCATTCCAATCCCTAAGAAAGGCAGTCACAAAGAATGCTCAAACTACTGCACAATTGCACTCATCTCACACGCTAGTAAAGTAATGCTCAAAATTCTCCAAGCCAGGCTTCAGGAATATATGAACCGTGAACCTCCAGATGTTCAAGCTGGTTTTAGAAAAGGCAGAGGAACCAGAGATCAAATTGCCAACATCCATTGGATCATCAAAAAAGCAAGAGAGTTCCAGAAAAACATAATTTCTGCTTTATTGACTATGCCAAAGCCTTTGACTGTGTGTATCACAATAAACTGTGGAAAATTCTAGAAAGAGATGGGAATACCAGACCACCCTACCTGCCTCTTGAGAGACCTGTATGCAGATCAGGAAGCAACAATTAGAACTGGATATGGAACAACAGACTGGTTCCAAATAGGAAAAGGAGTACGTCAAGGCTGTATATTGTCACCCTGCTTATTTAGCTTCTATGCAGAGTACATCATGAGAAACGCTGGGCTGGATGAAACACAAGCTGGAATCAAGATTGGCGGGAGAAATATCAATAACCTCAGATATGCAGATGACACCACCCTTACGGCAGAAAGTGAAGAGGAACTAAAAAGCCTCTTGATGAAAGTGAAAGAGGAGAGTGAAAAAGTTGGCTTAAAACTCAACATTCAGAAAACTAAGATCATGGTATCCGGTCCCATCACTTCATGGCAAATAGATGGAGAAACAGTGGAAACAGTGTTGGAGTTTATTTTTTTGGCCTCCAAAATCATTGCAGATGGTGATTGCAGCCATGAAATTAAAAGATGCTTACTCCTTGGAAGGAAAGTTATGGCCAACCTAGACAGCATAATAAAAAGCAGAGACATTACTTTGCCAACAAAAGGTCCGTCTGGTCAAAGCTATGGTTTTTCCAGTGTCAGGTATGGATGTGAGAGTTGGACTGTGAAGAAAGCTGAGCACCGAAGAATTGATGCTTTTGAACTATGGTGTTGGAGAAGACTCTTGAGAGTCCCTTGGGCTACAAGGAGATCAAACCAGTCCATCCTAAAGGAGATCAGTCCTGGGTGCTCATTGGAAGGACTGATGCTGAAGCTGAAACTTCAGTACTTTGGCCACCTCATGGGACGTGTTGACTCATTGGAAAAGACCCTGATGCTGGGAGTGACTGGGGGAAGGACGAGAAGGGGATGACAGAGAATGAGAGGGCTGGATGGCATCACTGACTCGATGGACATGGGTCTGAGTAAACTCCAGGAGTTGGTGATGGACAGGGAGGCCTGGCGTGCTGCGGTTCATGGGGTCGCAAAGAGTCAGACACAACTGAGCGACTGAACTGAACTGAACTGAACTGAAGCATGTTAATGTAGGATATCTCAGGTAATTCTGCAATAAGCTAGAGAGGTAAGCAGGAATAACAACTTTATCCTATTTTAGATATGGAGAAACTGTGTCTCAGAGGAACCATATGAATTACCCAAGGTAATTTACAAATCAGTGGATCTAGGAGTTTAATCCAGATTTCCTGTTTCTAGCTTTCAGGTTGTTCTGAGATCAGTCTAGATAAGGAAAGCAAAACTCAACCAACAAACCAATTAATCAGGTCCATCAAAAAGGGATAATGACTAATAAGACATTATTTTCTAAGTTAAAGAGACTGTTATAGAATGGAAATTTTTTGCTTTGACTGTTGAAAATTTTAAAATAGGCTAAAAAACTCTTTTAAATGTAACAGGAATTTCTGACTAGACTCATGAAAACTCAAAGCTCAAATAAATTCAGCCTCTCATTCACCTTCTGTTGAATATTGGAAACTAAGTGGAATTTAATTTATGGTTTAAGATAGTATATTTCTATTAAAAATCCTTATGTTTCATACTTCCATCTTTTCTTATTTTGGCCACACTTTACAGAAAAATAGTACATATACTTCTTTGCTTGGAGAAACTGACACTGTGCAATGTCTAATTTATTGTTAGAAATAAATGTGAAATATAATACAGAAGAAACAGTTCAGGATTTTTGCTTTAACCAGTTAGGAAGATGAACAATTTTTAGTCAGTCATTTCAGTTACTCAGTCCTGTCTGACTCTCTGTGACCTCATGGACTGCAGCATGCCAGGCTTCCCTGTCCATCACCAACTCCTGGGGTTTGCTCAAACTCATGTCCATTGAGTCGGTGATGCCATCCCACCATCTCATCCTCTGTGATCCCCTTCTCCTCCCACCTTCAATCTTTCCCAGCATCTAGGTCTTTCCCAGTGAGTCAGTTCTTCACATCAGGTGGTCAAAATATTGGAGTTTCAGCTTCAACATCAGTCCTTCAAATGAATATTCAGGACTGATTTCCCTTAAGATTGACTGGTTGGATCTCCTTGCAGTCCAAGGGACTCTCAAGAGTATCCTCCAACACTACAGTTCAAAAGCAGCAATTCTTCGGCGCTCAGCTTTCTTTATAGTCCAACTCTCACATCCATACATGACTACTGGAAAACCATATCTTTGACTAGATGGGCCTTTGTTGGCAAAGTAATGTCTCTGCTTTTTCATATGCTGTCTAGGTTGGTTTTAGCTTTTCTTCCAAGGAACAAGCATCTTTTAATTTCATGGCTGCAGTCACCATCTGCAGTGATTTTGGAGTCCAAAAAAATAAAGTCTCTCATTGTTTCCATTATTTCCCCATCTATTTGCCATGAAGTGATGGGACCAGATGCCATGATCCTTAGTTTTCTGAATGTTGAGTTTTAAGTCAACTTTTTCATTCTCCTCTTTCACTTTCATCAAGAGGCTCTTTAGTTCCTCTTCGCTTTCTGCCAAAAAGGTGGTGTCATCTGCATATCTGAGGTTATTGGTATTTTTCCCAGCAATTTTGATTCCAGCTTGTGCTTCATCCAGCCTGGCATTTTGCATTATTTGCTCTACATATAAGTTAAATAAGCAGGGTGACTATATACAGCCTTGACATACTCCTTTCTCGATTTGGAACCAGTCTGTTGTTCCATGTCCAGTTCTGTTGCTTCTTGACCTTCATACAGATTTTCAGGAGGCAGGTCAGGTGGTCTGGTATTCCCATCTCTTGAAAAATTTTCCAGTTTGTTGTGATCCACACAGTCAAAGCCTTTGATGTAGTCATTAAAGCAGAAGTGACCCCCACAAGAGACTGACCCAGACTTGCCCATGAGTGTCCAGGAGTCTCTGGTGGAGGCGTGGGTCAAGAGTGGCCTGCTGCAGGGTTGGGGGCACTGAGTGGGGCAGTGCATGCATGGGATGTTTTGAAGGAGGACTCCATTATCTTCATTACCTCCACCATAGTTTGGCCTTAGGTCAAACAATAGGGAGGGAACACAGCCCTGCCCATCAACAGAAAATTGGATTAAAGATTTACAAGCATGGCCCTGACTATAAAAACAAGACCCAGTTTCCCCCTCAGTTAGTCTCTCCCATCAGGAAGCTTCCATAAGCCTCTTATCAGCATAGGACAGACAGAATGAAAACCACAATCACAGAAAACTAACCAAACTGATCACATGGGCCACAGCCTTGTCTAATTCCATGAAACTATGAGCCATGCCATCTTGTGCCACCCAAGGTGGGTGGGTCATGGTGGAGACTTCTGACAAAACATTGTCCACTGGAAAAGAGAATGGCAAACCACTTCAGTATTCTTGCCTTGAGAACCCCATAAACAGCATGAAAAGGCAAAAAAAGATGAACAGTTCTGTGATGGCCTAATTCTTCTGATGTAGGTTAAATTCTAAGTGGAATTTTATTGTGAATGAGTCTGTTTAAGATAGAAAAGTAGGCCAGATGATGATTGAGAAGACTTTCTGTATAAAAGTCCAGATAATATGGTTTTGATGAAAAATCCTGATCAATTCAGATTAGAAAGGACTGGCTCCAACTGCCAGTTAAGACAACTCCCTTCCTTCCTTCCTTCTATTACCATATGTCAAGAACAATTCTAGACACTGAATTTTCAGAAATAAGTCATTTCTTCACAAAATCAACAATTTCAATTTGTATAGCTCCATGTATTAGAAAGTTCTCACTTATACACAGCAAAATGGTTATGTCCACAGTTTCTAACAAGTGAACTTGGTTAGGTCTTTTGAAGTCACAGACAACATCTCTTTTTTTTCCTCTCCCCTACAAGAGCCATTTTATTATTTCTATCCTCCAGTCTAGAAATCCCTGTTTATAGGTCTCACTTGACAAGAGTTTTAGACTTTTTGTAGTCTTGCTTGGTCAGTTAAAACCAGATATATCCTGTCATCACAGTAGAGTCAATTTAGATTGTCTCATGATGTTGGCTTCATAGATATATAAATGTGACTGATCTAATTTTGTGTTAGCTTTTGAAACACCCATAGCTTGTGGTCAGTTAATACTGTCACATATTTTGCAGGTGAGTATTATCAAAACAAGCATCACATTCTATTTAAAAAATTGGTATTTTTATCCTAAGTGTATGACTTTATTCTGCTGAAATACATCTTGTTGGCTTTGACCCCAGTGACAAGGTCACTATTAGCTAGTCACCTATGCAGAGGAAATTTAAGAAATTTAAAGCTACCTTGGGATTCCCTGGTGGCTCAGCAGTAAAGAATCTGCCTTCAGTGAAGTAGCTGAAGGAGACATGGGTTCAATCCCTGGGTTGGGAAGATCCCCCCTGGAGAAGGGCATGGCAACCCACTCCAGTATTCCTGCCTGGAAAATCCCATGAATAGAGGAAACTGGTGAGCAACCGTCCATAGGGTCGCAAAGAGTCAGACTTTACTGAAGGGACTTAGTATGCACGCATAGATGTTTTTAAACCTAAACTTTCTCTCCTACTGGCTTTCTACCAGCTTAGATTTACCAGTATTATAATTTTTAAGACTATTAAGATTAAATATACTCTTAAGGGTAAGATATCCTAGTAAGATATGCTAGTTTAACATGGAAATATTTAATTACAGAGGAGTGATCTGTTAAAACACCAGAATGAAAAGTTATGTTATTAGATAAATGCTGGACCCTAAGAGGATGACAAAGGAGAAAGTTACTTTATAATAGAAGAATGGAATTAAAAAGGTTTAGAGCAATAGGCTTTCTTGGGGATGACAGATCTGTTTCCCTAGGGAAAAAACTCAGATGTTATTTTAGATGAAAGCCTATTAATACTTAGATTAAAAATATATACATATATAGCTGAAAATGATGTATAAAAATGTTTCCACTACAACATACAAAAATGTAGAGTAAGCACTGTTACTGAAATTTTACAGGTGAAGAAACCGAGACTTAAAGGAAGTAATTTGTCCAAAATTGTAGGATTTGGAGGTGACAGTTCAGTTCAGTTCAGTTCAGTCACTCAGTCGTGTCCGACTCTTAGTGACACCATGAACTGCAGCACGCCAGGCCTCCCTGTCCATCACCAACTCCCGGAGTCCACCCAAACCCATGGTCATCAAGTCAATGATGCCATCCAACTGTCTCATCCTCTGTCGTCCCCTTCTCCTCCTGCCCTCAATCTTTCCCAGCATCAGGGTCTTTTCCAATGAGTCAGCTCTTTGCATCAGGTGACCAACGTATTGGAGTTTCAGCTTCAACATCAGTCCTTCCAATGAACACCCAGGACTGATCTCCTTTAGGATGGACTGGTTGGATCTCCTTGCAGTCCAAGGGACTCTCAAGAGTCTTCTCCAACACCACAATTCAAAAGCACCAATTCTTAAAAAAAAAAAAAAAAAGCACCAATTCTTCTACACTCAGCTTTCTTTATAGTCCAATTCTCACATCCATACATGACAGAGATACTGTTTGAAGTCAGACTTCCTTGCCTCTTCCTCCTCTTTCACAGAACTCAAATTCAGCATGTGAGTCTTCTGAAGGATGCATTATAATTGATACGTGGATATTTTAGTTAGAAAAAAGTGACTGAAAGATTTTTAATAAAAGGATTTTTCAGGGCCAGGGTACATTCTAAAATTCTGTGATCATTAAGCTTTCCATTCCATTTTAGTTCATGTCCAAGAACTTGACTCAGTAATTGGCTACCAGTGTACCCGGGGAGTAGGGGTTTTGGAATAGCACTGGAGAGGTGAAGTTGACATCATGATAAATACCCTCCAGAGGGGAAACTTCATTAAATTTATCTTTGTAGTGTCACATTGGAGAAATATTCACATTATCTTGGATCCTGTACATGAGAGAGGCCAACTTGCAGCTAACACCAGGACGTCGGCAAGGTGCAAAAGATCAGTTCATCTCTGGAATGAATGGAGCAGAGAGTAGCTAATTCATTTGCTTATTTATTCTTCACACAATTAAAGCACACACTGAGCTGACACACTGAGGATATCAAGAAAAATAGACTAAGAACTATACTCTCAAATGACTTGCTGTCTAATAAAGAAGCCATGAAAAATGTTAATATTATTTAGAATATTACAGATGTCTCCACAACCAGCCTCAAGTTCTCATCCTGGCTTTCTGGGCTCTTCATAATTTGAGACAGTACTGCTCATTTGTCCTAATATCCTCAACACAGATGCACATTGTTCTCATTAGTCAAGTTTCTTCACCATTCCACAACAATGCCTGGCCCACTTTTGCTTTCTTCCTTTCTTCCTTTTTTCCTTTCCACTGCTTGTCTTTTCTTTCCTCCTTCCTTCCTGCCAGGGACCCATCAGAACAGATGTCCAGATTTCCTATCCTCCCGGGCTGCAAGTCAGTATTTTAGGATTTAACTTATGTCACATTTTCCTTTCTGAAGTCTTTTCTTGATTATTTTTGTTCTGAGTAGTCAATGACTGTTCTGCAAATGGATCACTCTTATGTAGTGTGTACCTTACAATCAGAAATGTATTAATTTTCAGAATTAGAGTATTACAGGAGTTTAAAGAGTGGAAAGTGTCAAGGCCTGAGACAGCCTGGAAAAGCCTTGTGGAGGAAGTGTGACTTGAGATGACCCATGAGGGAGGAACAATTGAACCTGATAACTGAGATGGAGAAAAGATTTAAGAAAGGGGATAGAATGAGAGTAAGCAAGAGAGCAAGCACAAGAGAGGAATTCTTTTTTTCAGGAATGATAGTTGGTTTTGTTTCTAAACTATTGTTTTAAGAAATTGATTAGCTTCCAGTCAGTGTGGAGTTACCATGGAGGGCAATGCTTGTCAAAGGCTGTCCTCACTTGTCATTTACTCAGATCTGTTGGTTATCAAATTGTAAAATTTCAGAACAGTCATAATTTTAGGGACTCAGGACAGAAAGCCCCCTTGAAACTAACCAAAACCCTGTGGGGTTCCTGGGCACACAAGCCATTCTGTGTTCCTTGTTTGTAGTAAATAGGCTTCAGTCTCCATGACTTTCCCTGAGTTCCAAAGGGCAGGTTCAAACTGTTGCAAGTCAGGGAAGGGAAGGGATGTGGAGACAAGGGAGGAACAGTCAAGGCCTTGGGGCAGGGTCCTGGTTCTGACTCAAGGAATACACATAACAATATTTTTGAGCTCTTCTGTAGAACTAAAACCTATAACACATGGAAGATGTTAACTACTTGATGAAGCATTCTTTATTTCAGAGAGAAGGTCATAGTTTGATAACCTCAAAAACCACGAAAGTTCATCAGAAGACCACCTAAGTCCAGATTAAAGAAATGCAGGCCTTGCACACAGTCTGATCCTTAACAGAAATACTGCCCTTGAGCCATTGCAGTAAATCTCCTCACCAAAGCCCTGAGATTTTTCATGGCATGAGCCCACTGTGTTCCCTTTTGCCTGGCAAAGCAATAAAGCTGTTCTTTTCTACTTCACCCAAAACTCTGTTTCTAAGTTTCAATCTGGTACTGGAATATAGAGGCCGAGTTTTTGGCATCACAACCTCTGTTTGAACAATAACTTCTGCTTGCTATATTCATAAAATAGCTAGTTCCATTCATTGCAGCATTCCAATGAATACAAAATTCATTCCCACATTAAGCTAAAATCTGGCTGTTGATATTTTTCAGCCATTGAGCCTCTTTTTTCCTGGTAAAGCCATACAGAGTAAATTTGATTTCTCATCAACACAAGAGTTTTTTAAATATTTGTAAAAGTAGTATTGTGCATTTGAAAAGTAACTTGAGTGATTCATTCCCTGGAACAGGTGGCTTGAAATTGTAGCTTAAGGTAATGAAACAGTTTGGCAGAACATAGGAAAGCAATATGGCAGGGTGCTAAAAGTTCAAGCTCTAGCATTTTTTGTTTTTTTCTTTAATTTGAGGAAAAATTGATTTACAATGTTGTGTTGATTTCTGCTGTACAACAACACAAATAAGTCATAATTATACATATATCACCTCCCTCTTGAGCCTTCTTTCCATCTTCCCATCCCTCCCCTCTGGGTCATCACAGAGTGTCAAGTTGAGCTCCCTGTGTTATGCGGCAACTTCTTACTAGCTGTCTATTTTATACATGGTAGTATATATGTGTTGAGGCTACTTTTTCTATTTGTCCCACTCTTTCCTTCCCCCACTGTGTCCACAAGTTCAATCTATATATTTGCATCACCATTTATTCCCTACAAATAGGCTCATTAATATGATTTTTCTAGATTCCATATATGTGTGTGTTAACATATGACATCTGTTTCCCTTTCTGACTTACTTCACTCTGTATGTAGACAAGATTCTAGGTTCATCCACCTCACTAGAACTGACTCAAATTCATTCTTTTTATGGCTGAGTAATATTCCATTGAATATATGTACCAAAACTTCTTTATATGTTCATCTGTAGATGGACATCTAGGTTGTTTCTATGTCCTGGCTGTTGTAAATTGTGCTTCAATAAATATTGGGGTTCTTGTGTCTTATTCAGTTATGGTTCTCTCAGAGTATATGCCCAGGAATGGGATTTCTGGGTATATGGTAGTTTTAGGTGGCTCAGACAGTAAAGAATCTGCTTGCAATGTGTGAGACCTGGGTTCGATCCCAGAGTGGGGAAGATCCTCTAGAAAAGGGAATGGCTACTCATTCCAGTACTCTTGCTTTGAGAATTCCACGGACAGAGGAGCCTGGTGGTCTGCAGTCCTTGGGGTTAAAACGAGTCAAACATGACTAACACTTTCACTTCACTTTCATGGTAGTTTTATTCCTAGTTTTTTAAGGAATCTCCATACTGTTCTACATAGTGGCTGTATCAATTTACATTCCTACCAACAGTGTAAGAAAGTTCCCTTTTCACCACATCCTTTCCAGCATTTGTTGTTTGTAGGTATTTTGATGATGCCCATTCTGACTGGTGTGAGTCAACACCTCACTGTAGTTTTGATTTTAATTTCTCTAATAATTAATAATAATGAGCATCTTGTCATGTGCTTATTGGTCATCTGCATGTCTTCTTTAGAGAAGTATCTGTTTAGGTCCTCTGTCCATTCTATGATTAGGCTGTTTGCTTTTCTGATATTGAGCTGTATGAACTGCTTGGGTACTTTGGAGATTAAGCTTTTGTCAGTTGTGTCATTTGCAATTATTTTCTCCCATTCTGAGAGTTATCTTTTCATCTTATTCAATGTTACCTTTGCTGTACAAAAACTTTTAAGATTAATTGGGTCCCATTTGTTTATTTTTGTTTTTATTTCCATTACTCTAGGAGATGTGACAAAGAGGATCTTGCTGCGATTTATGTCAGAGCATACTATCTATGTTTTCCTCTAAGAGATTTATAGTTTCTGGCCTTACATTTAAGTCTTTAATTCATTTTGAGTCTATTTTTGTGTATGGTGTTAAGAAGTGTTCTAGTTTCATTCTTTTATGTGTAGTTGTTGAGTTTTCACAGCACAACTTACTGAAGAAACTGTCTTATCTCCATTGTATATTCTTGCCTCCTTTGTCAAAGATAAGGTGCCCATAGATGTGTGGGTTTATTTCTTGGTTTCTCCCTTGTTTCATTGGTCTATATGTCTGTTTTTGTGACAGTACCATACTGCCTTAATGACTGTAGCTTTGTAGTATAATCTGAAGTCAGGAAGTTTGATTCCTCCAGCTCCATTCTTCTTTCTCAAGATTTCTATGGCTGTTTGGGGTCTTTTGTATTTCCATAAGAATTTTGAAATGTTTTGTTCTAGTCCTGCGAAAACTACTCTTCTTTTCTCAGCTATTAGCAAGGCCTCTACAGACAACCATATTATCTTTCTGCATTTCTTCTTCTTGGGGATGGTTTTGATCCCGGCATCCTGTACAATGTCACAAACCTCCATCCATAGTTCTTCAGGCACCCTGTCTATCAGATCTAATCCCTTGAATCTATTTCTCACTTCCACTGTATAATCATAAGGGACTTGATTTAGGTCATACCTGAATGATCTAGTGGTTTTCCCTACTTTCTTCAATTTAAGTCTGAATTTGGCAATAAGGAGTTCATGATCTGAGCCACAGTCAGCTCCCAGTCTTATTTTTGCTGACTGTATAGACCTTCTTCATCTTTGGATGCAAAGAATACAATCAATCTGATTTCGATATTGACTATCTGGTGATGTCCATGTGTAGAATCTTCTTTTGTGTTGTCAGAAGAAGATGTTTGCTATGACCAGTGTGTTCTCTTGGCAAAAGCTGGTTAGCCTTTGTCCTGCTCTTTTTGTATTCCAAGGCCAAACTTGCCTGTTACTCCAGGTATTTCTTGACTTTCTACTTTTGAATTCCAGTCCCCTATGATGAAAGAACTTTTTTTTTTTTTTTTTTGGTGTTAGTTCTATGAGGTCTTCTAGGTCATCATAGAACTATTCAGCTTCAACTTCTTTGATGTTAGTGGTTGGGGCATAGAGTTGGATTACTGTGATATTGAATGCTTTACCTTGGAAACAAACCAAGATCATTCTGTCATTTTTGAGATTGCACCCAAGTACTGCATTTCAGACTCTTTTACTGACTATGAGGGCTACTCCATTTCTTCTAAGGTATTCTTGCCCACAGTGGTAGGTATAATGGTCATCTGAATTAAATTTGACCATTCCAGTCCATTTTGGTTCATTGATTGCTAAAGTGTTGCTTGTTCACTCTTGCCATCTCCTGTTTGACCACTTCCAATTTACTTTGATTCATGGACATAACATTCCAGGTTCCTATGCAATACTGCTTTTTATAGCATCAGACTTTACTTCCAACATCAGTCACATCCAAAACTGGACATTGTTTTCAATTTGGTTCTGTCTCTTCATCCTTTCTGGAGTTATTTCTTCACTCTTCCCCAGTGGCATATTGGGCACCTACTGACCTGGTGAATTCCTGGGGAATTCATCGTTCAGTGTCCTATCTTTGCCTTTTCATACCGTTCATGGGGTTCTCAAGGCAAGAATACTGAAGTGGTTTGCCATTCCCCTCTCCAGGGGACCACGTTTTGTCAGAACTTTCCACCATGACCTGTCCATCATGGGTGGCCCTACACAGGATGGCTCATAGTTTCATTGAGTTAGACAAGGCTGTGATCCATGTGATTAGTTTGATTAGTTTTCTGTGATGCCTGCCATAAGGCATAATAAATATTTAATCAAGAAGAGACTTCAGGAAACCCAAGTCACAGGTGTTTTTTTTCTGCATTCTTCAAAAACATGGTGAAAAATAAGGAGTAGTAAGATATTAGGAGATATGAATTTTTTCTATGAATACTGTTATTCAATATTTTTTCTGACAGTTCTAGCCAGTGTGATAAGGAAAGAAAAATCAATAAAAGGAGTGAGTACTGGAAAAGAATATATGAAACTGTCCTTATTTGCAAATACCATGACATTGCATGTTTAATACAATGATCAAATTATCATCTGCTCTGCTGGAACTCTGCTAGTGTTATAGCCCTTGGGCTTTTGGGAGCTGTGATTAAAAGCTGTCTCCAAAACTAAGACCTAGAATGAATACATGTGAGTGAATATTGACAGACAAAGGTGCTCAAAACTTGTTGAATTCAACAGAATCTATTTTTACTGATTAATGTGGACAGCATGAACAAAGAAGCAGCATTTTAGTGGAGATACATGAATATGAATAATGAAATAACATATTATATTATTTACTAGGAAGTTCTTCCAAATTATCTTGAGTCTCATAGCAATCTTGTAAGGTGGATAAGAAATATACTGATATTCTCATTGTCAGATGAAAAACTACCACTCAGAGAGCTTGAAATATTTTCCTTAAATCACACTGTTAAAAGGCTATGCAGTTGGGAGCAGGACCCAATACTATAGGTCAAGAATTCTTTCTTTGTTCTTCACTTATTTGCTGTATGAATCAGCACCAGATTTCCCAAACCACTCCTGAAATATCAAAGTTAACTAGATAATGAGTACAAAGGAAGACTTTTTGCTGAAATTGTTTTATGTCTAGTTAAATTGCCTTATGTAGGACCCAATAGAATGTTGTTTATGGAGACATAAAAGATTAGAAATAAAATATAAAATTATAAATGTCACCCAAAGAATATTTAGTCTTTTTTATATCTAAGACTCAATATTCTCCATTACCTTTTAAAAATAACTTCAGTTTCCTAAAGCTATCTGGGGAGCCTTTGTGTAATTCACTCTACCAAAATTGAGAATTTTATAAGTATTTTAAATCAATCCTACATTTCTAAACTAATCAACTGGCTTTATATCCAGAAGATATATAAAAATAAAAACAATTGCTTGTTTTTCATTTTCTTCACAGCTTTCAAGTTTTTAAATTATTTCCTCCACATCCTTATAATATTCAACATCTTATTCATGTTTCATATGTAAGAAGCTTAGCAACTGTTTGAAGATGCTTCTTGATCAAAAGCCTAGGTGGGAGAATCTGACCCAGGGGAGAAACATGTTTTTGTTATGAAAATGCAGCAGACTAGCTCTGGACCAAATCTCACATCACCCCAGAGCCTGTCACTGTCAGACACAAATAGGAAGGTGCCTTCTTCCTATTGGGCACTGGTGGCAGAGAGGTTCTTCCTGTGTTTCCATCACTGGGTTGACTGAGCTGCCTCAGAGCACAAAGTCCAAGGCACCCAGGAGGGACCCATAGGCTACCACTTCGGCTGTACTGGGGTCTGATTTTTGTTTTTGACAGACTCATCTTGGAGTTCGTGTGATCTAACTTCTATTTTCCATGTATTTGAGAAATTTCCAGTGAGGGAGGGTTCCTTAATGTCAGTGTTGACAAATGTAAAACCACATATTTTACTCCAAATGACTTAATACTTGAAAATTTACACAAAGAGAATTGAAGTATTATCACAACATTGTGTACATTTAGTAAATCTTCAAAGAGGCTTAAATTGTACCAACGATAGTGGTTATTATAATAGTAGACAGCAGAGCTGGAGCTAGGAGGCTGACATTAAGTTAAGGAGAATTTTTTTTTCTCTCACTTTTATAGCTCTTGGATAAAGGGCAAGATATTTAGGGGACTATCCTGTTTGTACCTCAGCTGTGAGATAAGTGTTATATTTTCTGGCACCAGTACATACTGTTAAGGCTTAAACAGTGATAAAGAGATGAGTTTAGTGACAAAGAAAATACCAAATTGGAATTCAGTGAATCTCTGGATTATTGTAAGCTCTGGAACAATAAATGAAATGAAGAATGTTTGGAAAAAGACTGAGGAACTAATTTGACAGGGACATTACTGTTCTCAATACTTCAGGAAGGTAGGGAACAAGGAGCCAAAAACTGGAAACAAGATGAGTGAATATGAGATAAATTTGGGAAAAGATCAAGAAGAGTTTCACTGGCAACATAGACTGACAAAATGATACTTGGTTGTTATTTTGTACTTTTGATGGAACATCTCTAAGCAAACACATTAACTGCATACCCTGTTGAGCTAGGCTAATGTTTCCGGCTGGGGTAATGTTAAAATGTGGGCAGCCAGAGGGGACTACCAAGATACTGTGACAGATTCTTGAAAGAACAACTATTTTGGAATTAAATACATCAATAAAAAAAAATGTAAAAACCATCCAGAAACTCCAGACTTCCTCTTCTTTCCTCACGTGTGTGGTTAAACTGACTTTCAACAAGAAGCATAAAAGAATAGGATGCCTTCTTTGATGTGTGAAGGAAATTATTTAGAACAAATTAAAGAGAAGCCCTCAGTAGGAGATACCATTCTTTGTATGCAAGGAACAACATTCGTTGGGACACTCACTTTATTCTTTTTTCAGAATAGTGTGATATGAAACCATCTATTGGAAGACATTTATTGGCTGACTGGGGCTAGGCATTTAATCTCTGGAAAAATAACCATTTCTACATGCAGTCACGGGACTCATGATTTTGCCTATTACTTGTGAGGTGACAGTTAAGGTGAGGAGAAATAAACAACATGTCTTTAATACATTGGAGGATTGTCTGGCTGCCGAGGGGAACATAATGCAAAATATTGCTCTCAAGGAGCTTAGAAAGGATGATAAAATGATAAATATATCTGAAAAGGCAAAGCATGCTAATTATTGTTGTTGTTAAGTCGCTAAGTCGTGTCTGACGCTTCGCAACTCTGTGGACTGCAGCGTGCCAGGATTCCCTGTCCTTCACTATCTCCCGGAGTTCACTCAAACTCATGTTCATTGAAGCAGTGATACCATCCAAACATCTCATCCTCTGTCACCCTCTTCTCCTTCTGCCCTCAATCTCTCCCAATATCAGGGTCTTTTCCAGTGAGTAAGCTCTTTGCATCAGGTGGCCAAAGTATTGGAGCTTCAGCTCCAGCATCAGTCCTTCCGCTGAATACACAGGGTTGATTTTCTTTAGTATTGACTGGTTTGATCTTCTTGCTCTCCAAGGGACTCTCAAGATTCTTCTCCAGTACCAGTTTGAAAGTATCAATTTTTCAGCACTCAGCCTTCTTTGTGGTCCAACTCTCACATTATTACACGACTACTGGAAAAACCCTAGTTTTGACTATACAGAACATTGTCAGCAAAGTGATGTCTCTGCTTTTTAATATGCTATCGAGATTGGTCATAACTTTTCTTCCAAGGAGCAAATGTCTTTTAAATTCATGGCTACAGTTACCATCCACAGTGATTTTGGAGCCAAAGAAAATAAAATCTGCCACTTCTTCCATTTTCCCCCCATCTTATTTGCCATGAAGTGATGGGACCAATGCCATGATCTCAGTTTTTTGAATGTTGAGTTTTAAGCCAGCTTTTTCACCCTCCTTTTTCAGCCTCATCAAGAGGTTCTTTAGTTTCTCTTCACTTTCTGCCATTAAGATGGTATCATCTGCATAGCTGAGGTTGTTGCTCTCTCTCCCAGCAATCTTGATTCCAGCTTGTGCTTCATCCAGCCCGGCATTTCACATGATGTACTCTGTATAGAAGTTAAATAAGCACAGTGACAATATACAGCCTTAATGTACTCCTTTCCCAATTTGGAACCAAACTGTTGTTACATGTCCAGTTCTACTGTTGCTTCTTGACCTGCATACAGGTTTCTCAGGAGGCAGGTCAGGTGGTTTGGTATTTCCATCTCTTGAAGAATTTTCCACAGTTTGTTGTGATCCACACAGTCAAAGGTTTTAGCATAGGCAATGAAGAAAAGTAGATATTTTTTGGAATTCTCTTACTTTTTCTATGATCCTATGGATGTTGGCAATTTGATCTCTGGGCCCTCTGCCTTTTCTAAATCCAGCATGCACATTTGGAGTTTTCAGTTCATAAACTGTTGAAGCCTAGCTTGAAGGATTTTGAGCATAATATTGCTGGCATGTGAAATGAGTGCAATTGTACCATAGTTTGGACATTCTTTGGCATTGCCTTTCTTTGGGATTGAAATGAAAACTGCCCTTTTCAGTCCTGTGGCCACTGCTTAGTTTTCAAAATTTACTGCATATTGAGTATGTCATAGTGACTTTAATAGCATCATCTTTTAGGATTTGAAATATGTCAGCTGGAATTCCATCACCTCCATTAGCTTTGATTGTAGTAATGCTGCCTAAGGCCCACTTCACACTGCAGGATGTTTGGCAGTATCTGAGTGACCATGCCATTATGATTATCCAGTTCATTAAGACCTTTTTTTATTAGTTCTGTGTATTCTTGCCTCTTCTTAATCACTTCTGCTTCTGTTAGGTCCTTGCTTTGTCTGTCCTGTATTGTGCCCATCTTTGCATGAAAGGTTCCCTTGGTGTCTCCCATTTTCTTGAAGCAATCTCTAGTCTTTCCAATTTTATTGTTTTACTCTATTTCTTTGCATTGTTCACTAAAGAAGATTTTCTTATCTCTCCTTGCTATTCTCTGGAACTCTGCATTAAGTTGGATATATCTTTCCCTTTCTCCTTTACCTTTTGCATCTCTTCTTTTCTCCACTATTTGTAAAGCCTCCTCAGACAACCATTTTGCCTTTTAGCATCTCTTTTCTTGGGGATGATTTTGGTCACCACCTCCTGAACAATGTTATGAACCTCCATCCATAGTTCTTAAGGCACTCTGTCTATCAGATCTAATTCCTTGAATCTATTTGTCACTTGCACTGTATAATTGTCAGGGATTTGACTTAGATAATACCTGAATGGCCTAGTGATAGTCCTACTTTCTCCACTTTAAGTCTGAATCTTGCAATAAGGGGCACATGATATGAGTCACAGTGAGTCACATGCCTTGTTTTTGCTGACTATATAGAGCTTCTCCATCTTTGACTGCAAAGAATATAATCAATCTGATTTCAGTATTGACCATCTGGTGATGTCCTGTGTACAGTCATCTCCTGTGTTGTTGGAAGGGGGTGTTTGCTATGACCAGTGTGTTCTGTTGACAAACTCTGTTAAATAAGAGTCAGTTGCCCTGACTCATTTGTCCTCCAAGGCCAAACTTGCCTATTACTCCAGGTATCTCTTGACTTCCTACTTTTGCATTCCAATTCCCTATGATGAAAAGGACATCTTTTTTTTTTTTCCTGGTGGTCATTCTAGAAGGTCTTGTAGGTCTTCATAGAACTGATCAACTTCAGCTTCTTTGGCATTAGTGGTAGGGGCATAGACTTGGATTCCTGCAATATTGAATGGTTTGCCTTGGAAATGAACCAAGATCATTCTGTTGTTATTGAGATTGTACCCAAGTACTGCATTTTGGACTTTTTTGTTGACTATGAGGGTTACTTCACGTCTTCTAAGGGATTCTTGCCCATAGTAGTAGCTATAATGGTCATCTGAATTAAATTCACCATTTCCGTTCATTTTAGTTCACTGATTCCTAAGATGTTGATGTTCACTCTTGCCATCTCCTGTTTGACCACATCCTCAATTACTTTGATTCACGGACCTAATATTCCAGGTTCCTGTGTAATACTGTTCTTTATAGCATTGAACTTTACTTTCACCACTACACACATCCACAATTGGGTGTGGTTTCTGCTTTGGCTCAACCTCCTCATTCTTTCTGGATCTACTTCTCCACTCTTCTCCAGTACCATATTAGGCACCTACTGACCTGGAGAGTTACTCTTTCAGTGTCATATCCTCTTGCCTTTTCATATTGCTCATGTTAATTATTAACCAATACTAATTCCAACCCTGTGCCAGGCACTGAAATTACAAGCAAGTAAACTCATTTCTTCCTGCTGCCTAGAATCTACTGGAGAATACAATGAAGAACTTGAAAATTCATGGCCACGTGGAAAAAAACAGTTCTGTGCATTTGAATCAGACTCATTTTGAGTTGATTCATTGTTCTATTGGTTTTAAAGTTGGCCAAAAGATTTAACCTTCTTTAGTCTCATTTATCTCATCTGTTCACTTGAGTGTGTGTGTGTGTGTGTGTGTGTGTTTAAAAATCAAAGATGATCCTTGAAATGTTTAAAAAAAATGTAAAGTACAAAGTGGATCCTCAGAAAATGGTAGCTCTGAGGATAAGCGAGGCAATGTTTCATGTACATGTGAAAACACTCAGATGGCTAGGATTCCACAGAAGTGATGGACCTCTTCTTTCATCTCTTGTGACTGCTAAGACATAGATAGGTAAGATGGCAGCATATTTGGCTCTCTGCAGTATCTCAGACCCATTCTTTTCACAGGTGGACTATTCAGGAAGGAAACATTCTTTTTTAGGTTGAATAGACTTTGCCAATAATGAGAGAAAACTTCTCTGAATGGAAGTCAAGGTTGGTAGGCATTGATGAAGCGCAATGGGAACAGAAAAGCCTAGTAAGTGACACTGAAAACATGCCAGTGGGAAGGGATATATAATGTTTAGCTCTGTCAGCTTCCGCAACAGGTTGTACATTATTAATCTCCCCAAGGCTTATAGGAGCATCACCAGAGAAAAGAAAAGGAGGAGTATAAATAACTTTTGTCTCACAAATTTATTAGTTCTAAGCCTAAGTTCCACTAACATTATTATTTATAGAAATAATAATTATAACAATTTAACTTTGCAAAGAAGCAATGGTTAGAACCAGACATGGAACAACAGACTGGTTCCAAATTGGGAAAGGAGTACTTCAAGGCTGTATATTGTCACCCTGCTTATTTAATTTATATGCAGAGTACATCATGTGAAATGCCAGGCTGGATGAAGCACAAGCTGGAATCAAGATTGCTGGGAGAGATATCAATAACCTCAGACATGCAGGTGACACCACCCTTCTGGCAGAAAGTGAAGAGGGACTGAAGAGCATCTTGATGAAAGTAAAAGATGAGAGTGAAAAATCTGGCTTAAAACTCAACATTCAAAAAACTAGTATCATGGCATCCAGTCCCATCACTTCATGGCAAATAGATGGTGGAAACAATGACAGACTTTATTTTCTTGGGCTCCAAAATCACTGCAGACGGTGACTGCAGCCAAGAAATTAGAAGATACTTACTCCTTGGAAGAAAAGCTATGACCAACCTAGACAGCTTATTAAAAAGCAGAGACATTACTTTGTCAACAAAGGTCCATCTAGTCAAAGTTATGGTTTTTCCAGTAGTCATGTGTGGATGTGAGAGTTGGACTATACAGAAAGCTGAGTGCTGAAGAACTGATGCTTTTGAACTTTGGTGATGGAGAAGGCTCTTGAGAGTCCCTTGGACCACAAGGAGAACAAACCAGTCAATCCTAAAGGAAATCAGTCCTGAATATTCATTGGAAGGACTGATGCTGAAGCGGAAACTCCAATACTTTGGCCACCTGATGTGAAGAACTGACTCCTTGGAAGAGACCCTGATGTTGGGAAAGATTGAAGGCAGAAGCAGAAGGGGACAACAGAGGATGACATGGTTGGATGGAATCACCAACTCAGTGGACATGAGTTTGAGCAAGTTTTGCAAGTTGGTGATGGACATGGAAGCCTGGTGTGCTGCAGTCCATAGGGTCGCAAAGAGTCGGACGCAGTTGAGCGACTGAGCTGAACTGAACTCTGAATAGGTATCATTTTATCTCTTGTAAAACATTTTCACTTTTTAGATTGCTCTAGTTTCTCAGATCTCTGTTGAGATAGAACTGAACAGAACCCTCCACCCATCATCCTCAAATAGAAATGTTCCTCCCAGTACCCTGCCTCTTGTTTGCAGAAAAGCTGAAGTCTCCAAATCTCCCAACTATAATAAAAGAGTAGGTTTAAAGAGTTAATGATTAAGACAGGAAAGTCACAGATTCAATATCTGATGCACATTTCTGAGTCATTTTATAAATACTATAACTGCCACCAGAGGGAAAAAACTAGCTGCAAGATAACCAGATTTCAACCATGATAGAAGCTGTGCCATCTTGAGCAGTACTGACTATATTGCTTTCGTGATTCTAAGACATGACCTTAAGAGAATAGTATTAGCACTATTGCTCATAATAATAATTTGCATATTTGTGGGCATCAAAATAATTGTAGCTTATTCTACCTTTACAAGGGCTCCCCAGGTGGCACTAGTGGTAAAGAACCTGCCTGCCAAAGCAGGAGAGGTAAGAGATGCAGTTTCAATCCCTGGGTCAGGAAGATCCCCTAGAAAAGGGCATGGCAACCCACTCTGGTATTCTTGCCTGGAGAATCCCATGGACAGAGGAGCTTGGTGGGCTACAGTCCATAGGGTCACAAAGAGTAGGACAATTTTGAAGCAACTTAGCAAGCAAGCACACATTGCCCTTATATGTAATGGCAAGTAAGTTCCATTCAGTTCAGTTCAGTCACTCAGTCATGTCCAACTATTTGCAACCCCATGGACTGCAGCATGCCAGGCTTTCCTGTCTATCACCAACCCCCAGAGAGTGCTCAAACCCTAATCCCATAGAAATGAAATAATGTTTGATGAGGAGGTGAGGTGCGGGCACGCATGTGTGCTTAGTCGCTCAGTCACATCTGACTCGTTTCCACCCCATGGGCCAGAGCCCGCCAGGCTTCTCTACCCATGGGATTCTCCAGGCAAGACTACTGGAGTGGGTAGCCATCCCCTTCCCCATGGGATCTTCCTGACACAGAGATTGAACCCAGGTCTTCTGGATTGCAGGTGGATTGTTTACCATCTGAACCACTAGGGAAACCTGGGGTGTGAGAATACGGGTGTTAGCATTTCATTGCAGGAAGCCATTCTCAGCAAGAAATCCCTTTTCATATTAATTTAGCAAAGCTACATTGTAACTCACTTTTAAATCAGGTTCCTCCATGCTCTACTCATTCTTGGCCCTAGCATATCTTTCCAATCTTTTAATTAAAGAATAGCTTGCCAAATCTGTTGATACTTTCCATAGGTTATAGAAGTAGAAATGAAGAATAAGTAATTAACAGATGACCAGATCTCTTTCCTAGCTTCCCCTTTAGTAATCTGGCAAACAAACTGTGAGGAAAAAAGAAAACAAAACTGTATGAATGAGATAGGAACTAAAGAAAGTTACAAGGAGTCAACAAACCTATATGCAGTGTGGGGCAGAGACTAATCTGATCCCCTAACTCAATGATTAAATGAGATTACTTCCCTTTTCCCTTTAAAATCTTTCATGGCTGAGCAGAAACTTTGGAGCTGATTTTGGGGGACACTGAGTCTACCATCTCTCCAAATTGCTGGCATTCTGATTAAAATCAACTTTCCTTTCTGCCAACACTTGCCTTTCTCTTGGGTATTGATTTTTGAGTGGTGAGCTACTGGACCTGTGTTCCGTAACAGAGGGAGAAAGACAACCCCTGAGTTACTAATCCCATTTTACAGATGCATATACTTAGGTAGGCTGCTGCTGCTGCTGTCGCTGCTGCTAAGTCGCTTCAGTCGTGTCCGACTCTGTGCGACCGCAGCCCACCAGGCTCCCCCGTCCCTGGGATTCTCCAGGCAAGAACACTGGAGTGGGTTACCATTTCCTTCTCCAATGCATGAAAGTGAAAAGTGAAAGCGAAGCTCCTTGGTCATGTCCGACTCACAGCGACCCCAGGGACTGTAGCCTACCAGGCTCCTCCGTCCATGGGATTTTCCAGGCAAGAGTAGTGGAGTGGGGGGTACACTGCCTAGTCTCTATTAAATAATTTTTGCCACCAGGTGCTGTGTGATCTGGGGAAACACATTTAAGCCTACAAGAACTTAGTTCTGTTATTTTCAAATATGGAAATCAAGTAATATCTTAGAATATTTCTAGGATTCTAATGTTTTTATTAATAGCTGAAATTAACTTCTTCTTACAATCTTCCATGATCTTGGCCTCCTGATATTCACATTATTCTGTAATCAGCTCCCCTTGTGTGTGAGTTGGACCTAGCAACTCATTTTTAGCAAATGGCATACACCAAAGGTGATAGGATGCTGTTTCTGAGATTAGGTTATAACTACTGTGACTTGTACTGTGACTTCTGTCTTGCTTGTTCTCTCTCTTTGGGTCTTCTCATGTACTTGCTATAAAGAAGCAAGTTACAGAAACATCTTTATATGTTTCTTATTGGGTATACCTTATATGGGAGTAAAAAAAAAAGCAAAACAGGACAACCTTACCTATTAGCAGACAGGCTGCCCAAAGACAAAACTGAGAGACACCTCAAAACACACCACTGGGTGTGGCACTCCCCTTAAGAGTGTTACCTCCCCTTAAAAGTGCACTCCCCTTAAAAGAGACTTTTAGTATGGGAGTCTCTGGGCTTCCTAGACTTGGGTGGCTATTTCCTTTCTCATGTTAGAGAAGTTCTCAACTCTAATTTCCTTAAATATTTACTCATTCCATTTCTTTTTCTCTTCTTCTTTGACCCTATAATTCAAATGTTGGTGCACTTATAGCTCTTCCAGTGGTCTCTAAGGCTGTCCTCATTTCTTTTTATTCTTTTTTCTTTATCCTGTTTTACTTCAGTTATTTCCACTATTCTATCTTCCAGCTCACTTATCTGTTCTTCTACCTCAGTTATTCTGCTATTAGTTCCCTCTTGCATATTTTTTTAATCTGTGCTATTGTGTTGTTCATTGGTGATTGTATATTATTTATTTATTCCAGTCCTTGTTAAACATTTCTTGTAACTTCTTGATTCATGCCTCATTCTATTTAGCTGTGCCTCCATTTTATTTCTGAGATTTTGGATCATCTTTACTATCATTTTTCTGAATTCTTTTTCAGGTAGATGGCATATTTCCATGTCATTTGTTCGGTCTTGTGAAATTTTACCATGTTCCTTCATCTGCTGCTAGTTTCTCTGTCTTTTCATTTTATTTCATTTACTGTGTTTGGGGTCTCCTTTCTGCAGGCTAGAAGGTTGTAGTTCCTCTTATTTGTGGGGTCTACCCCCTGGGTGGGGTTGGACTAGTGCTTTGAGAAGGTTTCCTGGTAGTGAGGACTATTGCCTGTATTCTGGTGGGTAGAGCTGGTTCTTGTCTCTCTTAAGGGGTGCCACATCCAGTGCTGTGTTTTGAGGTGTCTCTCAGTTTTGTGTCTTTGGGCAGCCTGTCTGCTAATGAGCAGGGTTGTTTTTCTGTTTTGCTACTTTTTTACATGAAGCATTTGGCACTGGAGCCTGTTGGCCTTGGTGTGGGGCCAGATCTTAGTGTTGAGACGGAGCCCTTTGGGAAAGTTCTCACCGATTAACATTCCACGGGGTCAGGAGATCTCAGGTTGTCCAACGTCCTGAATTTGCTTCTCCAGTTTAGAGGTTCAGGTCTGCCCCCTGGTGGAGACCCAAGACTCCACAAGCCACACATCATGGAAGAAAAAGGGAAAGAAATAAATAGAAAAAAAGAAAAAAGAAATCAAACCAACATACAAGCAAAAAAAGAAGAGGCAGATAAAACTCCAAAACACATGGTAAAGTAAAACTAAACAGACAAAAGCACACTAAGAAACTCACACACTCACACTCACAAAAAGAGAGGGAATAAAAGAAATAACAAAAAGAGGAATCAAAAAGAAGGAAGCAATCAAAGCAATATACAAACCCATAAATTAAAACAAACACTAAAAAGTAGACCAGCAAAAATACAAAATCAAAAACATGGGAAAAATGCAATATAATGAAAAATTTCTATGAATATAAGAAAAATTATTTAAAAATAAAAGCATAAAACAGAAAAAAATTATGAAAATAGAATAAAAAAGAACAATAATACAATAAAACAAAAAGAAAGAAAAAATCAAAATATGTATGAAGAATATTTTCCTGTGTCCTCAGTTGTATCCTTTCCCTCGCATTGATCTAGAGGAAATCTGCCTACACAGGAATACAACCAATATTTCAAGGAGGGGCTTTGGACCTGCTGTAGGCACTGTGGGGCAAATCAGATTGAGTTTTGACTGTGTACACTCCAGCTTGCACTTGCTTCCAAAGTCATCCATTGCCCCCAAAGTCCTCAGTATCAAGTCAACAGCAGTGAGTTAATCTGTTGCTTCTGTGGCTACAGGAGTGAATTCCCTTCCTCTTCTTTAGATACACAGCCACTGGTGCTCAGCTTTGGTTTTGGCCCCACTTCTGTTTGTAGGCTGCCCTCTGGGGTCTGCTCCTCATCCAGACAAGAAGGAGTGAAAGCCATGGCTGCTTATGGCTCACTTGGTCAGTTGGGCTGGTAGAGGGAGGGATGTGGCAGATAAAATTAGGATGTGTTGGGGATGCTTCATATTTCATAGGCTTGTGGGAAGTTGCTGCAACCTGAGATGGGTAGTGTGCTTTCTCAGGGGATTTGGCTCTGGGTCATCAGTCCCTCAGTTCAGTTAGTCAGTTCAGTTGCTCAGTCCTGTCTGACTGTGACCCCATGGACTGCAGCACACCAGGATTCCCTGTCCATCACCAACTTGCAGAGCTTGCTCAAACTCATGTCCACTGAGTCAGTGATGCCATCCAACCATCTCATCCTCTGTCATCCACTTTTCCTCCTGCCTTCAATCTTTCCCAGCATCAGGGTCTCTTCCAGTGAGTCAGTTCTTCACATCAGGTGGTCAAAGTATTGGAGTTTCAGCTTCAGTATCAGTCCTTCCAATGCATATCCCTTAAGATTGACTGGTTGGACCTTCTTGCAGTCCAAGGGACTCTCAAGAGTCTTCTCCAACACCAAAGTTCAAAAGCATCAATTTTTCAGCACTCAGCTTTCTTTATAGTCCAACTCTCACATCCACACATGACTACTGGAAAACCATGGCTTTGACTAGATGAACCTTTGTTGGCAAAGTAATGTCTCTGCTTTTTAATTAGCTGTCTAGGTTGGTCATACCTTTCCTTCCAAGGAGCAAGCATCTTTTAATTTCATGGCTGCAGTCACCTTCTGCAGTGATTTTGGAGCCCAATAAAATAAAGTCTGTCATTGTTTCCATTGTTTCCCCATCTATTTGCCATGAAGTGATGGGACTCTGATATGGCCATAACTCTTGCAGCAGAGGTGGTTCGTGTCCCTGCACATTTTGTGCTGCCAGGGTCCCTGCAAGGCAAGCAGCAGTGCCACCTTCATGCTCAACTCTCACAGGATCAGAGCTGCCACAGGTAGAAAAAAAATCTTGCATCTATGTGTGCAAGGTTGCTTCAGTCATGTTCAACTCTTCGCAACCCTATAGACTGTGGCCTGTGAGGCTTCTCTATCAGGTGAGTTCTCCAGGCAAGAATACTGGAGTGTATTGGCCAATACTGGTTGCCATACCCTTCTAGAGCACTGTATTTGAAAAGCATCAATTTTTTGGCACTCAGCTTTCTTCACAGTTCAACTCTCACATCCATATATAACCACTGGAAAAACCATAGCCTTGACCAGATGGACCTTTGTTGGCAAAGTAATGTCTCTGCTTTTTAATATGCTATCTAGGTTGGTCATCACTTTCCTTCCAAGTAAAGGCCATATAGGATAAGCCTACAGCAAACATTATTCTCAATGGTGAAAAACTGAAAGCATTCCCCCTAAGTACAGGAACAAAACAAGGGTCCACTTTCACCACTATTATTCAACATAGTTCTGGAAGTCCTAGCTATAGCCATCAGAGAAGAAAAAGAAATAAAAAGAATCCAGATCAGAAAAGAAGTAAAGCTCTCACTGTTTGCAGATGACATGATACTGTACATAGAAAATCCTAAAGATAGTATCAGAAAATAACTAGAGCTAATCAGTGAATTTAGCAAAGTTGCAGGGTATAAAATCAATACACAGAAATCACTCGCATTTCTGTATACTAACAACAAAAAATCAGAAGGAGAAATTAAGGAATCAATCCCATTCATCATTGCAACAAAAGGAATTAAATATCTAGGAATAAACTTACCTAAGGAGACAAAAGAACTGCACACAGAAAATTATAAGACACTAATAAAAGAAATCAAACATGACATAAACAGATGGAGAGATACTCCATGTTCCTGGGTAGAAAGAATCAATATTGTGAAAATGACTATACTCCCACAGAGTTCAAAAGACTTTTGAACTCTGTGGGAGAAGGTGAGGGTGGGATGTTTCAAAAGAACAGCATATACTATCTATGGTGAAACAGATGACCAGCCCAGGTGGGATGCATGAGACAAGTGCTCGGGCTTGGTGCACTGGGAAGACCCAGAGGAATCGGGTGGAGAGGGAGGTGGGAGGGGGGATCGGGATGGGGAATACATGTAAATCTATGGCTGATTCATATCAATGTATGACAAAACCCACTGAAATGTTGTGAAGTAATTATCCTCCAACTAATAAAAAAAAAATAAAAAAGAAAATGACTATACTATCAAATGCAAACTATAGATTCAATGTGATCCCTATCAAATTACCAATGGCATTTTTCACAGGACTAGAAGAAAAAATTTCACAATTCATATGGAAACACAAAAGACCCTGAATAGCCAAAGCAGTCTTGAGAAGAACAGAGCTGGAGGAATTAACCTTCCTGACTTCAGATTATACAACAAAGCTACAGTCATGAAGATAGTATGGTACTGGCACAAAAACAGAAACACAGACCAATGGAACAAGACAGAAAGTCCAGAAATAAACCCATGCACCTATGGGTACCTTATTTTTGACAAAGGAGGCAAGAATATACAATGGGGCAAAGACAGCTTCTTCAATAAATGGTGCTGGGAAAATGAGACAGCTACATGTAAAAGAATGAAATTAAAACATTTCCTAACACCACACACAGAGATAAACTCATAATGGAATAAAGACCTAGATGTAAGACCAGAAACTATAAAACTCTTAGAGGAAAACATAGGCAGAACACTCGATGATATAAATCCAAGCAAGATCCTCTATGACCCACCTCTGAGAGTAATGGAAATAAAAACAAAAGTAAACAAGTGGAATCTATTAAACTTAAAAGCTTTGCACAGCAAAGGAAACTATAGGCAAGGTGAAAAGACAACCCTCAGAATGGGAGAAAATAATAGCAAATGAAACAACTGACAAAGGATTAATTTCCAAAATATACAAGCAGCTCATACAACTCAATACTAGAAAAACAGACTACCCAATCAAAAAGTGGGTAAAAGGCCTAAACAGACATTTCTCCAAAGTAGACATACAGATGGAGAAGGCAATGGCACCCCACTCCAGTACCCTTGCCTGGAAAATCGCATGGATGGAGGAGCCTGGTAGGCTGCAGTCCATGGGGTCGCTAAGAGTCGGACACGACTAAGCAAATTCGCTTTCACTTTTCACTTTCATGCATTGGAGAAGGAAATGGCAACCCACTCCAGTGTTCTTGCCTGGAGAATCCCAGGGATGGGGGAGCCTTGATGGGCTGCTGTCTATGGGGTCGCACAGAGTCGGACACGACTGAAGTGACATAGCAGCAGTAGCAGCAGCAGACAAAAAGATGGCTAACAAACACATGAAAAGATGCTCATCATTGCTCATTATTTGAGAAATGCAAATCAAAACTACAATGAGATATCACCTCACACCGATCAGAATGGCCATCATCAAAAATTCTACAAACAATCAATGTTGGAGAGGGTGTGAAGAGAGTGGAATGTTCTTGCACTGTTGGTGGGAATGTATATTGATATAGCCACTATGGAAGATGATATGGAGATTCCTTAAAAAACCAGAAATAAAACCACCATATGACCCAGCAATCCCACTCCTAGGCATATACCCTGAGGAAATCAAAATTGAAAAAGACACATGTATCCCATTGTTCATTGCAGCACTATTTACAATAGCTAGAACATGGAAGCAACCTAGATGTCCATTAACAGATGAATGGATAAAGAATTTGTACATATACACAATGGAATGTTACTCAGCCATAAAAAGGAATGCCTTTGAGTTAGTTCTAATGAGGTGGATGAACCTAGAATCTATTATACAGAGTGAAGTGAGTCCAAAAGAGAAAGATAAATATTGTATTCTAACACATATATATGGAATGTAGAAAAATGGTACTGAAGAATTTACTTACAGGCAAGCAATGGAGAAAAAGACAGAGAATAGACTTATGGACACGGGGAGAGGGGAGGAGAGCATGCGATGTATGGAAAGAGTAACATGGAAACTTACATTACCATATGTAAAATAGACAGCCAATGGGAATTTGCTGTATGGCTCATGAAACTCAAACAGGGGGTCTAGAGGGGTATCAACCTAGAGGGGTGAGATGGGGAGGAAGATGGGAGGAAGGTTCAAAAGGGAGGGGATATATGTATACCCATGGCTGAATCAGGTTGAGGTTTGACAGCAAACAAAATTTTGTAAGCAATTATCCTTCAATTAAAAAAAATAAATTAAAAAAAATGAGACATTACTTTACTGACAAAGGTGCATATAGTCATTGCTATGGTTTTTCCAGTAGTCATATATGGATGTGAGAGTTGGACCGTAAAGAAGGCTGAGCACCAAAGAATTGATGCTTTTGAATTTGGTGCTGAAGAAAACTCTCGAGAGTAGTTTGGACTTCAAGGAGATCAAACCAGTCAATTTTAAAGGAAGTTGCAGGGAAAGAGCAAAGTAGCCAAGATGGCATTGTCAGGCTCTCTTGCCCCGTGGCCTCTCGCTCTTGTCCCACTTTTTGTAAATATTGATTATATAACAGCTGAGATCACTTATAGCACTGCTCATGCATGTCACAAGGTTAAAGTCACAGCTGAAGTCTCTTTTAGTACTATGCATATGCATCACAAGGTACTTGCTTGGTCATAGGCTACTTTGTGTGGTACACCTGTGTGAGCTTCACCATGAAAGCCCTGGCTGCTGCTGCACTGGGGCTACATTGGAGCAACATCATGGTTATGGTATGTGAGGTTAGGCTATGGCTCCATTACGGCTGTGTTACGGTTATGTTACGGCTGCTGCTAAGACTGCTGTGTCAGCTAGCAGAGAGGCTGTGTTACGGCTGCTGTGCCAGCCAGGAGAGAATAAATGTGTCTGCAGTTCCTACAGTTCCTCAAGTCTTATTCCAGCCTTTTAGCTCACACCTTGCCCACTCTGGGTGCAGCAAACAGTGCAGACAGTGTGAACAGGATCAGCAATGCAGAAATCAACCCTTGAATATTCATCAGCTGGACTGATGCTGAAGCCGACGCTCCAATACTTCGGCCACCACATGTGAAGAGCTTACTCATTGGAAAAGACCCTGATGCTGGGAAAGACTGAGGGCAAGAGGAGAAGAGGGTGGCAGACAAGAGATGGTTAGAGAGCACCACTGACTCTATGGACATGAGTTTGAGCAAACTCTGGGAGACAGTGAAAGACAGGGAAGCCTGGTGTACTGTAGTTCATGGAGTCACAAAGAGTCAGACACGACTTAGGGACTGAGCGACAGTGACACCACTCCCTCGATGACACCACTCCCTCTCACTGTGCTAGGCTGCACAGGCTCCCAAGAAGGTGTGGTCAGTGACCTGCACATGTTCATAACTTGGTAGCAGCTGTGGTGGCCATTACAACACCAGCATGTCCACCTCTTGGATTGGAGACTGACCACAGCTGTGTCCTGCCCTGCCTCTGGCACCTGCTCAGTGCAACCTGTGTGCTCACCTCTGTGGTTGAAGACTGACTGCAGCCATATCCCTCCTTGCCTCTCGCACTTGTGTTTATGACTAGTGCTCCCATCTTTGGGGTTGGAGACTGACTATAGCCATTTCTTACCCTGCCTATGGCACTCCTCAAGGTGGTGTTTTGCCATCTGTGAGTACATGGAGTTAGAGCATCCCTGTGACAATGATCTCTTGCCTCTCTGGCAGGCTTAGCCTTTTTCCTGGACCCCCAGGAAAGTTGTGTCATATTAGTCCTCTCAGACTGTCTTTTTTTTTTTTCATTTATTTTTATTAGTTGGAGGCTAATTACTTTACAATATTGAAGTGGGTTTTGTCATACATTGACATGAATCAGCTATGGAGTTACATGTATTCCCCATCCTGATCCCGCCTCCCACCTCCCTCTCCACCCAATTCCTCTGGGTCTTCCCAGTGCACCAGGCCTGAGCACTTGTCTCATGCATCCCACCTGGGCTGGTGATCTGTTGCACTATAGATAATATACATGTTTTGATGCTGTTCTTTCGAAACATCCCACCCTCGCCTTCTCCCACAGAGTCCAAAAGTCTGTTCTGTACTTCTGTGTCTCTTTTTCTGTTTTGCATATAGGGTTATCATTACCATCTTTCTAAATTCCATATATATGTGTTAGTATGCTGTAATGTTCTTTATCTTTCTGGCTTACTTCACTCTGTATAATGGGCTCCAGTTTCATCCATCTCATTAGAACTGATTCAAATGAATTCTTTTTAATGGCTGAGTAATATTCCATGGTGTATATGTACCACAGCCTCCTTATCCATTCATCTGCTGATGGGCATCTAGGTTGCTTCCATGTCCTGGCTGTTATAAACACTGCTGCGATGAACATTGGGCTCTCAGACTGTTTTCATGACACTTAATCCCAGTGCCCTCCCTGGGTTCCAAAGTTTGGCCTCAGCACTCAGCCCCCACCCTCCCTGGTAGGCATGCAGACACACATCTCAGGATGGGTATTGGAGATCAGCTTTGATCTCTGTTCCGAAATCTCTCCATTTTGCCTTCTGCACACCAGTTGCTGTGCTCTCCTCTGGGTTTCTGAACTGCACCCTTGTCCCTGTGCAAGAGAGGGCTTCCATGTGTGCAGAAACTTTTCCTCCTTCACAGCTCCTTCCCAGATAACCAGGTTCTGTCTGGATTCCTTTGTCTCTCTCTCTTTTTTTTCCTTATGTATTTTACCCTATCCCTTTATGTGGCGATTAGCATGCCTTTTTGGAAGACAGACATCTGCCAGCATTCAGTAGGTGTTCTGTAGCAGTGGTTCACATGCATATGTATTTTTGATGTAGGGAGGAAGGTGATCTCTGTCTTCAGTTCAGTTCAGTCACTCAGTCATGTCCCACTCTTTGCGACCCCACGAATCGCAGCACGCCAGGCCTCCCTGTCCATCACAAACTCCCGGAGTTTACCCAAACTCATGTCCATCGAGTCAGTGATGCCATCTAGCCAGCTCATCCTCTGTCGTCCCCTACTCCTCCTGCCCCCAATCCCTCCCAGCATCAGGGTCTTTTCCAATGAGTCAACTCTTCACATGAGGTGGCCAAAGTATTGGAGTTTCAGCTTCAACATCAGTCCTTCCAATGAACACCCAGGACTGATCTCCTTTAGGATGGACTGGTTGGATCTCCTTGCAGTCCAAGGGACTCTCAAGAGTCTTCTCCAACACCACAAGTCAAAAGCATCATTTTTTCGGTGCTCAGCTTTCTTCACAGTCCAACTCTCACATCCATATATGACACTGGAAAAACCATAGCCTTGACCAGACAGACCTTTGTTGGCAATGTAATGTCTCTGCTTTTTAATATGCTATCTAGGTTAGTCATCACTTTCCTTCCAAGGAGTAAGCGTCTTTTAATTTCATGGCTGCAGTCACCGTCTGCAGTGATTTTGGAGCCCAAAAAATATAAAGTCTGACAGTTTCCACTGTCTCCCCATCTACTTGCCATGAAGTGATGGGACCAGATGCCATGATCTTAGTTTTCTGAATGTTGAGTTTTAAGCCAACTTTTTCACTCTCCTCTTTCACTTTCATCAAGAGGCTTTTTAGTTCATCTTCACTTTCTGCCATAAGGGTGGTGTCATCTGCATATCTGAGGTATCTCTCTGTCTTACTCCTCACCATCTTGCCTGAAATCCCTCCGAAATGTGTCAAAAGATTTCTCTACATCTACTGAGGTGATTGTATTGTTTTTATCCTTCAAGTTGTAATATGGTGTATCACATTGATAGATTTATGTATATTAAAAATTCTTGCATCCCTTGGATATATCCCATTTGATCATGGTCTGTGATCCTTTTAATGTGTTGTTGGATTTGGTTTGCTAGTATTTTGTTGAGGACTTTTGCATCCATAATTACCAATGATATTGGCCTATAATTTTTTTTTTTAGGTATATCTTTGTTTTTTGGTATCAGGGTGATAGTGGCCTCATAAAATGAGTTTGGAAGTGTTTCTCCCTCTGCAATTTTTTGGAAGAGTTTGAGAAATATGGGTGTTAGCTCTTCTCTAAATGTTTGATAGAATTTCCCTGTGAAGCCATCTATGCCTGGACTTCAGTTTCTTGAAAGATTTTTAAACACAGTTTCAATCTGAGTGCTTGTGATTGGTCTGTTCACATTTTCTATTTCTTCCTGCTTCAGTCTTGGAAGATTGTTCTTTTCTAAGAATTTGTCTATTTCTTCCAGGTTGTTCATTTTATTGGCATATGATTATTTATAGTAGCCTCTTATGATTCCTTGCATTTCTTGCAGTGTCAGCTGTATCTTCTTTTTCATTTCTAATTTTGTTGATTTCAGGCTCCTTCCTTTTTTCTTGATGAGTCTGGCTAAAGGTTTATCAACATTGTTCATCTTCTTAAAGAACCTGCTTTTAGTTTCATTGATCTTTGCTATTGTTCTCTTAATTTCTATTTCATTTATTTCTGATTCTTTTGTTTGACATGAGATGTTTGAGACGTGTACAAAAATAAATACCAAGGTACGTGTCAAGGAAATTTTTTTCCTATGTTTTTCCTCAGAGTTCATGTCTTCAGATCTTACATTTATGTTTTTATTTAGAGTTAATTTTTGTGAGTGGTGTAAGATATGAACCAACTTTTATTATTGTGCATGTGAATGTCCAATATTCCCAGAACTATTTACTATCTTTTCCCCATTAAGTATTCTTGACTCCCCTGTCAAATATTAGTTGATTGTATATGCTTGAGTATATGTGGGGGCTCTTGATTCTGTTCCATTTCTTTGTTTTTATGCCAGTACCATACTATTTGAGTTACCATAACTGTATAGTTATGGGGCTTCCTTGGTGGCTCAGACTGTAAAGAATCCGCCTGTCAATGTGGGAGACAGCAGTACCACACTATTTTAATTATCATAGCTTTATAATATGACTTTTAAAAAATGTCTCCTGCACTGTTCTTCTTTCTCAGTATTTCTCTGGGTATTTGGGGTAATTTTGTGGTTCCATATAAATTGTATGAGTGTCTTTTCTAATTTTTTAAAAAATGCCATTGGAACCTTGATAGGAATTGTTTCGAATCTGTAGATGGTTTTTTGTACTATTGACGCTTTAACAGAATTCTTCCAATCCATGAGTACAGGATACCTTTTCATTTATTTTGTCTCCTTCAATTTTTTTCCATCAATATCTTGTAGTTTTCCTCAATGTTTTGCAGTTTAACCTCTTTGTTTAAATTTATTCCTTGGGTTTTTTTTTATGCAAGTGAGATTAATTTCTCTATTTCTTTTTCAGAAAATTTCCTTTTAGTGTATGGAGACACTACTGATATTTATATGTTAAACTGTATACTGCAACTTTACTAAATTCATTGATTAATTTCAACAGGTTTTTTTTTGTTTGTTTGTTTAAATTTTTGTTAAAAATTTCTAGGAGAGAGGTGAAAAAATAAGGCCATTTAGGATCCTGTGATTTCTGGAATGACTGGAAGAGAGGGCTTACAGTCAGGTGTTCACAGACATGAAACACAGGAGCAAGCATAAAAATGAAATTCTAGGCTTAGATCTTGATGCTCCTGAGCCATGTGTCTGATCTAGCCCGGACTATGTTTTTATGTATATTATATTTATATGTGGTATATTATTTTCAAAGATGACTGCAGAAATTCCTCTTATGTGCCTTGAAGCATGACATTGTCACTCCTCAAATCAGAAGATGGAGCATATTTTCCCCTGTCCCTTGAACCTAATCTTGTGATTTGCTTTGACCAATAAATAGAATGTGACACAATAATGTTTTGTGACTTCTAAAGTTAAACCTTAAAAGACCTCAGAATTTTTGCCCTCACCCTTAAAACTTTAAGAGTTCCATGTTCTGAAGAAGTCTAGTTTATCCTATTGAAGAATGAGCATTCTTCCAGAGGAGGCATGACAGCAAGCTATCAGATAGATAGGTTAGCCAGTAAGCTATCAGATATTCAGACAAGCTATCAGATACTGTAGCCACATGGCTGATTGTGTCCAGCAAAAATGAAACCATCCAGATTGATAATCCACAGAATTGAGAGTAGTAATAAATATTGACTTGTATATCTAACTTTTGGGGTGTTTTTTTGCACAACAATAAAGAACAAAATGCTCAAACTACCACACAAATTGCACACATCTCACACGCTAGTGAAGTAATGCTCAAAATTCTCCAAGCCAGGCTTCAGCAATACGTGAACCGTGAACTTCCAGATTTTCAAGCTGGTTTTAGAAAAGGCAGAGGAGCCAGAGATCAAATTGCCAACATCCACTGGATCATCGAAAAAGCAAGAGTTCCAGAAAAATATCTACTTCTGCTTTATTGACTATGCCAAAGCCGTTGACTGTGTAGATCACAGTAAACTGTGGAAAATTCTGAGATATCGGAATACCAGACCACCTGACCTGCCTCTTGGGAAATCTGTATGCAGGTCAGGAAGCAATAGTTAGAACTGGACATGGAACAACCGACTGGTTCCAAATAGGAAAAGGAGTATGTCAAGGCTGTATGTTGTCACCCTGCTTATTTAGCGTCTATGCAGAGTACATCATGAAAAACGCTGGGCTGGAAGAAGCACAAGCTGGAATCAAGATTGCTGGGAGAAATATCAATAACCTCAGATATGCAGATGACACCACCCTTATGGCAGAAAGTGAAGGAGAACAGAAGAGCCTCTTGATGAAAGTGAAAGAAGAGAGTGAAAAAGTTGGCTTAAAACTCAACATTCAGAAAACTAAGATCATGGCATCTGGTCCCATCACTTCATGGCAAATAGATGGGGAAACAGTGGCTGACTTTATTTTTCTGGGCTCCAAAATCACTGCAGATGGTGATTGCAGCCATGAAATTAAAAGACGCTTACTCCTTAGAAGGAAAGTTATGACCAACCTAGACAGCATATTAAAAAGCAGAGACATTACATTGCCAACAAAGGTCCATCTAGTCAAGGCTATGGTTTTTCCAGTAGTCATGTATGGATGTGAGAGTTGGACTATAAAGAAAGCTGAGTGCCGAAGAATTGATGCTTTTGACTTGTGGTGTTGGAGAAGACTCTTGAGAGTCCCTTGGACTGCAAAGAGATCCAACCAGTCCATCCTAAAGGAGATCAGTCCTGGGTGTTCATTGGAAGGACTGATGTTGAAGCTGAAACTCCAATACTTTGTCCACCTGATGCGAAGAGCTGACTCATTTGAAAAGACCCTGATGCTGGGAAAGATTGAAGGCAGGAGGAGAAGGGGACGACAGAGGATGAGCTGGTTGGATGGCATCACCGATTCAATGGACATGAGTTTGGGTAAACTCCGGGAGTTGGTGATGGACAGGGAGGCCTGGCGTGCTGCAGTTCATGGGGTTGCAAAGAGTGGAACACGACTGAGCGACTGAACTGAACTGGAAAAACAAAAACATCATACAGTACCTATATAGAAATACTATAACTGAGTGTTTGTATAATGCTTTATAGTTGGCACAGGTTTTTTGTATAACATCTTATTTCCCTGGATCCACAAGACAACCTTGTTTTCCAACTCTCTAAAGTAGCTGTGTTAGCTTCCTGCTCTAATTTTAAACATTACATGGAATATGTGTAGTATTTACCCATATTATAGATGAAGAAGCTGAGATACAGAAAGAGTCCAGGATTTATGCACAATCACAGGGCTGATAAGTGAGCAGAAGTGGGTCTAAGAGAAGTTACCTCCCTTCAGACTTGCTCTTCGGCTTTCAGTGGTTGTATATATCATATTTTCTCTCTTGAGAACACACATAGATGACTGGTAAAAGCCAGGGGAATGATCTTAGCTCTGATAGTTCCCAGAACACACTACTGTGATATGGATGGCTACTGAGCAAGGAAAGCAGCTTTGCCGAGGATGCTGGCCACTACACAGATGAGGAATCCTCTCTGAGTGCAGAAAACTCAGTTTGGCTGTCATGCCAAGAGATCTCCTATAGCCTCTAGTAAAATCTGAGCCCAGCCTGCAGGAGTTCATTAATTGGTGTGCAGCTGTGACAGATTTTCATAAGAAGCTTAAAGGAAATAAAGTAAAATATATTCTAACCACAATCCTAAATTAGCACAATAGAACTGCACTGCCCTGTGGAAATAGTAGGCGGTGGTGGGAGGGACTTCTTGTCCATTATTTCTTGGACAGTATCCTTGCCAAGTGAAATAATTCTTTTTCTACACCCACCTCATTGCCTTTCAATTTAAGTCCTCATTTCTCACCTAGTTGGCTATGACAGCTTTCCAACTGTCATATTCATGTTTTAACACAAAACTCTTCCTCCTTTCAACCACACTGGCACCAATTCTGTGTCCTGGAGCCATCAGTAAACCAGGCTTATAAAGTAAAGCCCCGTTGTAGGAATATTTGTCATTACTTAAACAAACGTTGAAAAATTTTAGAACCTATCATTTATCGAATTAATGCAAGAGCCACCACACCATAAGCACTAGCTAATTATCCGATTTGCCTCATCCCCCTGTTTATACTCAAGGTAAACTGAGCAACATCCACTTCTATAGAAGCATTGCAATTTCTTATATTCTCCATGCCTTTGCTCACAATTCTGGCTTTGTCTGAAACCTTTCCTTTTATTGTCTATTTATTTACTAATCTAGCTTCTACCCATAGCCTAACATGAAGCTTACACTTCAACTCCATTGGGAAGCCTTGTTTGTGCTCTTCATGTCCCTGAATAGAATCTCTCATAATATATTTTCTATAAGAAATTATTTATTTATTTTTATTTTTGGCTATGCTGGGTCTTCATTGCTGCACATGGGCTTTCTCTAGTTGTTGCAACTGGGGGCTCTTCTTCATTTTGGTGCATGGGCTTCTCATAACAGTGGCTTCTCTTGTTGGGGAAGACAGGCTCTAGGTGCATGGGCTTCAGTATCTGTGGCCCATGGGCTCAGTAGTTGTGGCTCATGGGCTCTAGTGTGCTGGTTCAGTAGGTATAACAATAGGCTTAGTTGCCCCGTGGCATGTGGGATCATCTCACACCAGGGACTGAACCCATGTCCTCTGCATTAGCAGGTGATTCTTAACCACTAGACCACCAGGAAGGTCCTCTCTCATAATCTATTATGACTCTATGATAGAGATAAGTCTCAAGTAGTTAGATGTGTGAAGGCTATATAAGCAAGGATTCTATTTGAGGAAGGCCAGTATTATGAAGCCCATATTTGAAATCTACCAATTTAAATTTTTCATTTACATTTATGTAATATTGAGCTGGAAGTAGGAGTTGAGGTCGAGTACATGGTGAAGAGAAGAGGTGGGGTGTGAGGTTGAAATCCATTTCCTAAGATCAAGAGTTTCTGTGTGTGTGTGTGTTAGTCACTCAGTAGTGTCCAACTCTTTGCGACCCCATGGACTGTAGCCAGGATCCTCTGTCCATGGAATTCTCCAGGCAAGAATACTGGAGTGGGTTGCCATTCCCTTCTCCAGGGCAAGAGTTCCTAGACACTCTCATCTAGTATCTCCATTAGGTAAAGGGAGTAGTATTAGATGAGAGTATAGATCTTTTGCCTGTTAAGCTAGGATATTTCATATCAGTCTAGGCTGATTATTTTTTGTGAAGATGGTTAAAACTAATAATTAGTCTTTCCAAGTAAAGAAATACATATTTTCCATGAAAAAAATAGAAAAGAATCTGTCTTCACAGCATTATTGAATCAACCAATTCAAATTCATTAACTATTAGACAACCAGAAATACAGTCAAGCAATTTACACTTGCCAATGAATCAATGAATTGGTTGGCTACACGCCATAAGTTAGTCTAGTCATGTGGGTTTTGTGTAGACAGATATAGCCTGGCTTTCTCTGAGGTGGTAATCTAGCAAACAAACAGACCCAAGAGAATCCTGTGCACACAGGCTAGTTCCCACACATTTCCCACTAGCTGAAGTAGATTAAATTAATAAACTTTCTCTGTTTATGGACATTATAAGCAATGTAGGCATCTCAAGTGACAGTCAGCCAGGCAGAGAAACCAATTAACTAGTAGATCTAAATCACAAGGAAAAGGAGCCATTTCTTAAATGACCTGAATACATTCCGGGTACAAATTACTAAGTTAAATAATGAATAAATTCCAAGTCTTTGTTGTTTGTAACTTCATTCATTCATTTATCAAAAATTTTAACTTCTTTTTCTGTATTAGACTTTAAGAAACAATGATAAGTAAATTGTGCTTCTTCCAACATAAAACAGAGAGTAGCTCTAAGTAGATATTTTCAAGTTGTTTCTTTTGAGCATTTCTTAGATCAAAATCTTGGACAGTGAAAGAGAAATAAAGGGAAAGAGAATCATCTTTTGTCAAACCTGATTACACCTACTTGGTGATTTTATATACAGAAGCTTTGGCCTTTCATGAAAGAAAGTTGAAAAACAAGTGACTCACATGACTGTCACACACATTTTTAGATAACAGCTGCAATTCCTTCTAATATATCAGACAAATAAGATAATAATTTCTTACACTTACCCCAGTTCTTTCCCAGTGTTTCACATGTATTATCTCATCTGACCTTCACCTTCACCCTAAGAGAGACAGGACAAGCATAATTATTTCAGTTGTAAAGATAAGGAAATCAAGGGCTAGGAAGTTTAATTGATTTTCCAAAGAGACATAACTAGTGTCATTATCAGCATTCCTTTTAAAGGTGTGGTCATCCTCACATTGAAACATTCTTACCAAATGGAGACGATTTCTTGGTTGAACAATATTTATAGACGTTATCTTGATTTATTTAGGGTAGTGTTGATGAAATAGGCTACAACCTCTTTGAAGACACTGAATAGACATTTTATTAATATTTTTGTTTGGGCAATCCTCTATAATGCCCTCCTTCCTCCTCCTATCTTTTATTCTATGGAGACACACTGGGATCTGGGATCTGGGATCATTTGCTACAGTGCTTGCACCTGAACAAATGTCTTCTCAAGCAACAAAATACAAAGACACTATAAGGGACTGAAAATAACTGTGTGCATGAGCAGTTGGGGCAAATTATGGACAAGATACAAAAAAAAAACAAACACTGAGCTACCATTTCTCAAAATCCAGGAACAAAACCAGGGTATTGCATGTGCCCTCTGCACATAACACCACCAAAGGGGTGGGCAAACCACCTAAGCTGTCCCTCTGGCCTGCCCCTGGACTCATCCCCTATCTTCATCATATATAAGGAAACCAGCTTGCCTCTGTCTTGGGAAATAAGCAAGGGAAACTGTTACTTGTTTCTGCTCCCCACTACTGCAACAGGGACCCCAATAAAACTTTTCTTAATTTTTTTGTCTGGCCTTTTATCAATTTCTATTGATTAACGAAGGCCAAGAACCCTGGTCAATAACACAACCACTGGAGTCTATTTCAGGTCCTTTGTGAGCCCTGAAGCCTTGTCTGGCTTCTCAAATCTACTTTATTCAACACCTTCTCTGAATTCTTTTAGCATTGCAACAGAAACGATTTCTGAAGAGCTAATTTTTTTATTTTTGATTTACTAATTAAGATATATGCTGGATCTTGATGTAAAGAAGAAAGAGTAATGCCTTGTTACCCGTCCAGCAAGGCAACTCACTGCTACAGGATCTAGGGCATGTTTTGTTGGAGTTTCCCAACACAATGGAGCTCTAAAGGGAAAAGATCTGCTCTGTATATGGAGTGAAGAATATAAAGACATTCAACAATTCTTTTATGTACCTTTTAGCCTACCATCTAATATTTCACTTGCCTCACTATTATAATCCCAACTAGAATGCTTCAGGCTGGAAGGATTCCCAACCAAGAAAGTATCCCGAGTCTACTGGTTAGGACAAGCATAGGGAAGGAAAAATTATTTAACACAGAATAAAGTAACCATCAGCTATCTACCCCCTAAAGGATAAACCTACCTGGGAGAAGAATAGTTTTCAAGGGCAGCAATTTGCTAAGTTTTTCATAAGAATTCCTTGGGGGAGCCAGGTGGGGCCGGCCCGGAGGCCCGGGACCCGGCCCGCCGCCCAGTGCCCGCCGCGCAGCTCCCCGCTCGCATCCGCGCGCCTCGCTCCTCTCCGACATGGCAAAAGTATCCAGCCCTACGGAGACTGAACATGCATCGAGTCTCTGATTGCTGTTTTCCAAAAGCATGCTGGAAGGGATGGTAACAACAGCAAACTCTCCAAGGCCGAGTTCCTAATCTTCATGAATACAGAGCTGGGTGCCTTCACAAAGAACCAGAAGGACCCTGGTGTCCTTGACCGCATGATGAAGAGATTGGACCTCAACTCTGATGGGCAGCTAGATTTCCAAGAATTTCTTAATCTTATTGGTGGCCTGGCCATTGCTTGCCATGAATCCTTTATTAAGTCCGCCTCTGGCCCTAAGTAAACTGGAGGAACCTGTGGGCCTACCCTCCAGACCCACTCCCTTTCTTTCCAGCCTCTCAGCTATCTGCTCTTCACAGCCCCCACATACCCTGAGCCCAGCACACCCACCTACCCAGGCAGGCCACTCCTGTTAGTAATAAAACAATATTGTTTTTTAAAACAAAAACAAAAACAAAAAAGAATTCCTTGGAAGTGAAGAGTGTTTGTTTGCATTGTTAAATCCCGATATATTTATACAAATCATTCACATTGTCATTTTTCATTTGACTACCATCCTGTGCCAGATCCTCACATTGGTTGAGGATGAGGATAGGGTTAAGAAGTGGAGTGGGGGTGAACATAAAAAAATTTTTTTAAATGCACAGTCCCTGTCCTTTCATTTTAATTTGGAGACAGGCATGTGCAAGGAGGTATATTTCTTCACGCAGAAATATCAACAACCTCAAATGTGCAGAAGTTGCCACTCTAATAAAGGAAAATGAAGAGGAACTAAAAAGTCTCTTGATGAGGGTAAAAGAGAAGAGTAGAAAAGCTGGCCTGAACTCAACAATCAAAAAACTAAGATCATGGCATCCAGTCCCATCACTTCAAGGCAAATAGATGGGGAAAAACTGGAAATGGTAGCATATTTCAATTTCTTGGGCTCCAAGATAACTGTGGATGGTGACTGCAGCCATGAAATTAAAAGATGCTTGCTCCTTGGAAGGAAAACCATGACAAACCTAGACAGTGTGTTAAGAAGCAGAGACATCACTTTGCCAGCAAAGGTCCATAAAGTCAAAGCTATGGTTTTTCTGGTAGTCATGCATGGATGTGAGAGTTAGACCATAAAGACAGCTGAGTGCCAAAGAAATTATGCTTCCAAATTGTGGTGTCGGAGAAGTCTTGAGAGTCCCTTGGACTGCTGGGAGATCAAACCAGTCCATCCTAAAAGAAATCAGTCCTGAATATTCATTGGAAACACTGATGCTGAAGCTGGAGCTACAGTTGTTTGGCCACCTGAAGCAAACAGCTGACTCATTAAAATTGAGGGCAGGAGGAGAAGGGGGCAGCAGAGAATGAGACGGTTGGATGGCATCACTGACTCAATGGACATGAGTCTGAGCAAACTCCAGGAGATAGTGAAGGACAGGGAAGACTGGTGTGCTGCAGCTCCTATGGTTGTAAAGAGTCAGACACAACTTAGTGACTAAACAACAACATATGCAAGGGATGTAGTTAAATAACAATGGAAGTTAGGATATGATCTAGGGCTAAAGAATTGTATGAGGGATTCTATTAAACTTAGAAATCAAACTGGCATCTTCAGGGAAAGCTTCTTGAAGAAAGTTGAACTGATTTGACACTGAAGAACAGGTTGAATTTGGCCTGTCAGGAAGTTAGGGAAATCCATAATCACCCAGTAGCTGCTGTAAGCCAGAAGCCAACCCTTGTAAACAAGGCAGTTTCCAATATAACATATTGTTTTTCCTCTTTTGTGACCCTAAATGACATCTTTATGCTCATTAGTACCAAATGAGCCAATCAGTCCAGTTATGTGGGACATAGAAGACCCTGTCTCTGCCCTCACAGTATTTACTATATAATTAGTCAGAAAACGTGAGGGTTAAGAGAAGGAAGGAAATGCTTTCAAGGGCAAAGTGATTTGCGGGGTGTGGGGAGAGTGGCTATCTACAGGGATCAGCCTCATAGGTAATTACCCAATCCCCTTTCCTATTTGTCACAGCAGATGTGGCCTTGGCCTCAAGTTGTAAATTGCCTGAAAGATGCTTCCTGTTGTCATTCTCTGCGGTTGTCCTCTTTCACGTTAAGAACAACTGTTCTCTACCCTATCCACATACTGGAAAACAGTTGTAATTAATGTATATAATTTTAATTGCGAAAAATGTCAGTCCAGGCTTAGAGGCTGCCTGGTTTAGGAGAAAGAAGATGGATAATATTTTTCCATTTGTAAAGTGAGAATGGTAACTGATCCTTATTGAGGAAGAAGAAATACTATATTTACAAATTAAAGATTTCTTCAAAAGCAACAGTGACTCATATTTATTAAGCACATACTAGGTGTCTAGATTTATGCTACAAATTGAAATGTGCACAAAAAGATTAAAAAGGGATAAAGAACAAGAATAAACTATAATTTCTAAACTTGCAATTGATTTTGCAAAATAACAATAAAAAAGTGACAATAATAATCTTATAAACTCTGTGCGATGCCTATATTTTTTTATTTCCTATACTAAATTCTATATGTACTAAAATTTTGCAACTTAAGTTTGCAATCCAAACTCTTCATGAACATTCAACTAGAAAAGAAATATACAGGGATTATTTCACTCTTGGTGGTAGTAAAATATTATGTTTGGAGGAAACATTGGATATTTATAAACCATGATCATTTGTAAACAAATATGGTAAAATTATTTTTGTTGAGAATAGAGGGACTAAGATGTCGGTTCTGTACAAAATTAATCTAAGACATGTAGTAAATAAATGGAAAATTGGTTCTATGTCACTAACTTTAATTCTTACCCATAAATGGCAAATTCCCATTTTCTAGCATTATCTATTTAATGTTTGTAGAGATTTTTAGCTTACCTTGTACCTTCACATTCGATATCTATACCCATATCTTTGAAACAATAGTAATAGTACTTCTATTACTTTAGATACTACATAAATTCCTTAGCTTCAAATTCTCTATGAATAATACTGAGGGAATGATTAGCTTACTATTTTAAAGAATAATATGAAATTATATATTAATATATAAAGTTTATAGCCATTCTTGACATATTATAAGAACATGATGATCATGGAAATATATCAGCTATCTTTTATTCTACCTTATACACACATTATTGAGATAACCTCTTACTGCTTTCTCTTATTTCAAAGTTTTCCATCATCAGTAGATCCTGAACCCTCTCACCAGATGAACACTTCTAAGTTAATGCTTTGCTCATATGATTTGCCTGTTTAGAAAACTTCTCTGTGTTGCTTTCAGGATGAGTGTTAGCATTTTTTGAAGTCATTAATAATGTATCCTTAGGATATTTAGCTAACCTTACTTTTTAAAAATCCTTTATACAATAGCATATCTGAATTCCTGCTTCTGCTTGTTTCTGCCACATTAACAAAAATAACAACAAAATTCATCACATCACATTTAGCCTTCCTCCTCCCCACCTCCTTTCCTCCAAAAGAAGGACATAGTTTTATCTCTTGAGAGGATTATTATAATTTTACTGAAGGTCAAGACTAAAATAAGCCTAAGCCTAAGCACATATGAGATAGAAAACAGTGCAAGTTAGCCAGATTCATGCATATATTAACAATCAAATATTGTTGAATGCTTACTACGTTAACTTATGCAGATCAGATGCTCACTACATTTGGCATTCATATATTGAAGTGATTCTCAGGATGAGAAAGGAAAAGAGGGTAGAGGAAAGTTAAGACCTAAATAAAGCTTGTAAAATATATAGATTGTACACTGACAGGAGAGAGTTAAAAGTCAAGAAGGTAGAGAAGAGGATATATGTACCAAATATAATAAATCCAATTCTTTTTTTTTTTAATTGAGATATAGAAAAGACAATCCCTTTAACAAGTGGTGCTGGGAAAACTGGTCGGCCACTTGTAAAAGAATGAAACTAGAACACTTTCTAACACCATACACAAAAATAAACTCAAAATGGATTAAAGATCTAAACATAAGAGCAGAAACTATAAAACTCCTAGAGAAAAATATAGGCAAAACACTGTCTGAAATAAATCACAGCAGGATCCTCTATGACCCACCTCCCAGAGTAATGGAAATAAAAGCAAAAATAAACAAATGGGACCTAATTAAACTTAAAAGCTTTTGCTTAAGTTTTTTTGCTTAAAAGCTAAAAAAACTTAAAATCTTTTGCACAACAAAGGAAACTATAAGCAAGGTGAAACGACAGTCTTCAGGATGGGAGAAAATAATAGCAAATGAAGCAACTGAAAAAGAATTAACCTCAAAAATATACAAGCAGCTCCTGCAGCTCGATTCCAGAAAAATAAATGACCCAATCAAAAAATGGGCCAAAGAACTAAACAGACATTTCTCCAAAGAAGACATACAGATGGCTAACAAACACATGAAAAGATGCTCAACATCACTCATTATCAGAGAAATGCAAATCAAAACCACAATGAGGTACCATTACACGCCAGTCAGGATGGCTGCTATCCAAAAGTCTACAAGCAATTAATGCTGGAGAGGGTGTGGAGAAAAGGGAACCCTCTTACACTGTTGGTGGGAATGCAAACTAGTACAGCCACTATGGAGAACAGTGTGGAGATTCCTTAAAAAACTGGAAATAGAACTGCTATATGACCCAGCAATCCCACTCCTGGGCATATACACTGAGGAAACCCGGATTGAAAGAGACGCATGTACCCCAATGTTCATCGTAGCACCGTTTATAATAGCCAGGACATGGAAGCAACCTAGATGTCCATCAGCAGGTGAATGGATAAGAAAGCTGTGTCCACACTGAGGAAACCAGATCTGAAAGAGACACGTGCACCCCAATGTTCATCGCAGCACTGTTTATAATAGCCAGGACATGGAAGCAGCCTAGATGCCCATCAGCAGATGAATGGATAAGGAGGCTGTGGTACATATACACCATGGAATATTACTCAGCCATTAAAAAGAATTCATTTGAATCAGTTCTAATGAGATGGATGAAACTGGAGCCCATTATACAGAGTGAAGTAAGCCAGAAGAAAAAGAACATTACAGCATACTAACACATATATATGGAATTTAGAAAGATGGTAATGATAACCCTATATGCAAAACAGAAAAAGAGACACAGAAGTACAGAACAGACTTTTGAACTCTGTGGGAGAAGGTGAGGGTGGGATGTTTCGAAAGAACAGCATGTATACCATCTATGGTGAAACAGATCACCAGCCCAGGTGGGATGCATGAGACAAGTGCTCGGGCCTGGTGCACTGTGAAGACCCAGAGGAATCGGGTGGAGAGGGAGGTGGGAGGAGGGATCGGGATGTGTAATACATGTAAATCTATGGCTGATTCATATCAATGTATGACAAAACCCACTGAAAAAAATAATAAATAAATAAAGGAAAAAAAAAAAAGAAAGCTGTGTCCATATACACAGTGGAATATTACTCATCCATTAAAAAGAATACATTTGAATCAGTTCTAATGAGGTGGATGAAACTGGAGTCTATTATACAGAGTGAAGTAAGTCAGAAAGAAAAACACCAATACAGTATACCAACGCATGTATATGGAGTTTAGAAAGATGGTAACAATGACGATCTTGCGATACAGCAAATGCGATACAGCAAAAGAGGCACAGATGTAAAGAACAGTCTTTTGAACTCTGCGGGAGAAGACGAGGGTGGGATGATTTGAGAGAATAGCAGTGAAACATGTATATCATCATATGTGAAACAGATCGCCAGTCCAGGTTCGATGCATGAGAGAGGGTGATCAGCGCTGGTGCACTGGGATGGCCCTGAGGGATGGGATGGGGAGGAAGGTGGGAGGGGGGTTCAGGATAGGGAATACATGTACGCCCATGGCTTATTCATGTCAATGTATGGCAAAACCACTACAATATTGTAAAGTAATTAGCCTCCAATTAAAATAAATAAATTACCCTTGGGCCCTCCGGTGTAATAAACTGCACTCCACTATCAAAAAATAAATAAATAAATAAAATAAAATAAATAAATTTCAAAAAACCAAAATAAATAAATAAATTGAGGTATAATTGACAGACAACATTATATTCATTTTAGTTGTATGACATGATACAATATTATTGTGTTAGTCACTCAGTCGGGTCTGACTCTCTGTGACCCCACTGACTGTAGCCCACCAGGCTCCTCCATGGAGGAAGAATGGAATTCTCCAGGCAAGAATACTGGAGTGGGTTGCCCCTCGCTTCTCCAGGGGATCTTCCTGAACCAGGGATCAAACCTGGGTCTCCTGCAATACAGGCAGATTCTTTACCATCTGAGCCACCAGGGAAGCAATTTGTATTGTGAATTGATCATCACAAGGTTAATCAACATCTGTTACAATACTTAGTTAAATTTTTTTTCCCCTAATGGCTTTTAAGATCTGGTCCCTAGCAACTTTCAAATATACAATACAGTATTATTAACCACAGTCACCAAACTGTACATTGTATCCCTATCACTTATTTATTTTATAACTGGAAGTTTTTACCTTTTGACTCCCTTGGCTCTTTTCCCCCATCCTTCACCCTCCATCTCTGACAACTACCGATACGTTCTCTGTATCTATAAGTTTGGGGGTTTGGTTGTTTTTAAAATTCTCCATATAAAGATTGTACAGTATTTGTCTTTCTCTGTCTGACTTATCTTACTTAAGTTCCAATCATGTTGTTGTAAATGTAGGACTTACTCATTTTTTTTAATTATATATATATATATAATTTTATATATAAAATTATAAACTATATATAATTATATATATAGAGAGAGATTACATTTTCTTTATCCATTAATCCATCAATGAACACTTAGATTGTTTCTGTATCTTGACTACTGTAAATAAGGCTGCAATAAACATAGAAGTGTATATATCTTTTTGAGTTAGTGTTTTCATTTTCTTTGGATAAATACCCAGAAGTGAAATTCCTGGATCATATGGTAGTTCTATATTTAGTTTTTTGAGAACTCTCCATACTGTTTTTATTTCCCATAGTGGCTGCACCAGTCTACATTTCCACCGTGCTTTTGAGTTGTATGTGTTCTATATAACTATTTTGGATATATGATTTGCAAACATTTTCTCTTGTTTATAAATTGCTTTTTCATTTTCTTGATGGTTTCTCTGCTGTGCTCTCAGTTCTTTTCATTGTCACAGACAAAACTCTAGTCTGCATAACAAACATCTCTCCTTCAGGACACTGCATAGATCAAATATGTCCCCTCCCACTACTGCCACCCGTGCAGTCCATTCTCCACATAACACACAGAATGGCTTCTACAAAAGTGGAAAACCTAACTTAACATCTACTACTCTCCCTACCAGCATTGAATACAGCTCATGCTCCTTCTTTTGTTTTATAAGTTCCAGGTAATCGAAACCTGGGCTTTGCAGGTGGTGCTAGTGGTAAAGAACTCATCTGCCAATGCAGGAGACATAAGGGACACAGGTTCGATACCCTGGGTAAGGAAGGTCCCCTGGAGGAGGGCATGGCAACCCACTCCAATATTCTTGCCTGGAGAATCCCATGGACAGAGGAACCTGGAGGGCTACAGTCTATAGGGTTGCAAAGCGTCAGACACGACTGAAGTGACTTAGCACACAAACATACTTCCCTTCACCACAACCACCTATTATCAATAGGTTGGCTTTGCTATGAGCTAGAGGAGCAGACACAAGTTTGATTTAGCAACACAGGTGCACAATTGTTCTCTTGTTTTGAAATTTATTCTACAAACATCTTCATGGCTAACTCTTTCATTATTTTGTTCTTATCCAGAGATGCCACGTCTTCTGACAGTCCTTTCCTGCTTACTAAGGCTAGAAACTAATCAATCAGAAAACTAATCAAACTGATCACATGGATCACAGCCTTGTCTAACTCAATGAAACTATGAGCCAAACTGTATAAGACCACCCAAGAAGGACAGAGATCTGACAAAACATGGCCCACTGGAGAAGGCAATGGCAAACCAAACCACTTCAGTATTCTTGCCTTGAGAACTCCATGAACAGTATGAAAAGGCAAAAAGATACGACACTATGAAAGATGAACTCCCCAGGTCGGAAGGTACCCAAAATGCTACTGGAGAACAGTGGAGAAATAACTCCAGAAAGAATGAAGAGATGGAGCCAAGGTGAAAGCAATGCCCAGTTGTGGATGTGACTGGTGAAGGAAGTAAAGTCCAATGCTGTAAAGAATAATATTGCATAGGAACCTGGAATGTTAGGTCCATGAATCAAGGTAAATTGGAAGTGGTCAAACAGGAGATGGCAAAAGTGAACATTGACATTTTAGGAATCAGTGAACTAAAATGGACTAGAACGGACAAATTTAATTCAGATGAACATTATATCTACTACTGTGGGCAAGAAACCCTTAGAAGAAATGGAGTAGCCATCATAGTCAACAAAAGAATCCGAAATGCCGTACTTGGATGCAGTCTCAAAAACAACAGAATGATCTCTGTTTCCAAGGCAAACCATTCAACACCACAGTAATCCAAGTCTATGCCGCGACAAGTAATACTGAAGAAGCTAAATTTGAACAGCTCTATAAAGACCTACAAGACCTTCTAGAACTAACACCCAAAAAAGATGTGCTTTTCCTTATAGGGGACTGGAATGCAAAAGTAGGAAGTAAAGAGATACCTGGAGAAACAGGCAAATTTGGCCTTGGAGTACAGAATGAAGCAGGGCAATGGCTAATACAGTTTTACCAAGAGAATGCACTGGTCATAGCAAACACTCTCTTCCAACAACACAAGAGAAGACTCTACACATGGACACCACCAGAAGGTCAACATCAAAATCAGATTGATTATATTCTTTGCAGCCAAAGGTGAAGAAGCTCTATACAGTCAGCAAAAAGAAGAGAGTTGAAAAAGCAAGAAAGTTCCAGAAAAATATCTACTTCTTCTTTATTGACTACACCAAAGCCTCTGACTATGTGGATCACAAGAAACTTTGGAAAATTCTTCAAGGGTTGGGAATACCAGACCACCTTACCTGCTGTCTGAGACATCTGTATGCAAGTCAAGAAGAAACAGAACCAGACATGGAAAAACCGACTGGTTCCAAATTGGGAAAGGAGTATATCAAGGCTGTATATTGTTATCCTGCTTATTTAACTTATATGCAGAGTACATCATGTGAGATCCTGGGCTGTATGAAGCAAAAACTGGAATCAAGATTGCCAGGAGAAATATCAATAACCTCAAAGGTGCAGATGACACCACCCTTATGGCAGAAAGTGAAGAAGAACTAAAGAGACTTTTGATGAAAGTGAAAGAGGAGAGAGAAAAAGCTGGCTTAAAACTCAACATTCAAAAAGCTATGATCATGGCATCTGGTCCCATCGTTTCATGGCAAATAGATGGGGATACAATAGAAACAGTGAGAGACTTTATTTTGGGGGGCTCCAAAATCACTGTAGATGGTGAGGGCAACCGTGAAATCAAAAGACACTTGCTCTTTGGAAGAAAAGTTATGATCAACCTAGCAGCATATTAAAAACCAGAGACATTACTTTGTCAGCAAAGGTCCATATAGTCAAAGCAGTCATGTAAAGAAAGCTGAGCGCCGAAGAATTGATGCTTTTGAACTGTGGTGTTGAAGAAGACCCTTGAGAGTTCCTTGGACAGCAAGGAGATCCAACCACTTAATCCTAAAGGAAATCAGTCCTGAATATTCATTAGAAGGACTGATGCTGAAGCTGAAGCTCCAATACTTTGGCCACCTGATGCGAAGAACTGACTCATTTGAAAAGACCCTGATGCTGGGAAAGATTGAAGGCAGGAGGATAAGGGGATGACAGAGGATGAGACAGTTGGATGGCATCACTGACTTGATGGACATGAGTTTGAGCAGCTCCAAGAGTTGGTGATGGACAGGGAAGCCTGGAGTGCTGCTGCAGTCTATGGGGTCGCAAAGACTCAGACACGACTGAGCAACTGAACTGAACTGAAGGCTAGAACAACAATCTCCCCTAATGTCACTCTCTATCAGCCCATTCTAGTTTATCTTCTTTGTAATACCTTTTCATTTTTTCTCCACATTTTTCTTATTTACTTGTTCATAAAGCACAGTTGTCACTCTGTATCCATGGGGAATTGGTTCCAGTTCTCCTGGATACCAAAATCTGCAGATACTCAGGTGCCTTATATAACCTGTTTCAGTATTTGCATATAACCTATGCAATCTTCCTGAATTCTTCAAATCATTTCTAGATTATAATATCTACTACAATGTAAACATCTATATAATAAAATAATGCAAATACTATATAAATAGTTGTGTGTACAATATAAATGCTATGTAAATAATTTCTAAAACGTGGCAAATTTTGCTTTTTGAAGTTCCTGGAATTAAAAAAATATTTTTGATCTGCAATTGTTTGAATCCACAAATGTGGAAACACTGGATATGGATGACATGCTTTAATTACTAGTGTCTCCTAAAATGAATCTCCCTAGGTGGTGAATTGCTAATGAATCCACCTGCCAATGCAGGAGACCCAAGAGACATGGGTTCAATCTCTGGGTCTGGAAGATCCCCTGGAGAAGGGAATGGCAACCCACTCCACTATTCTTACCTGGAAAATTCCATGGACAGTGAAGCCTGGAAGCTACAGTTTACAGGGTCTCAAAGAGTTGGACACAACTATGCATGCACACATACATGCAGCTAAAGTGAAAGCTCTTCAGGGACAAGAACTATTTTTATTTTGTCCACACCTGTTTTCTTAGAGCCTAGAAAAGACCCTGCCTAACAGCTGGTTTGTGTTCAATAAAATATTGAACTGGAGTTCAATATTGCCCACTCTTGTGGGCAAGTGTGTGTGTGTGTGAATCTGGGCTCTGAAAAGAATGGAGAAAGAAAGTTTCAGGGACAGAGAAGAAAAAAGAGTTGTTGGACAAGAATGTCACAAGGTGATCAAACTTGATGCAGGAGTATCAGGAAATAGAATTTATATATTCTCTCTCTGAAGATATATATACATATATATATATATTCTTTTTTATGTATTTATATTAATTTATATATCTCATATATTTTTCATCTATCTACACACATACATGTTATACATACCCAGAGCAAAGTTGGGTTGAAATGGCTGTTTAATATAGCTGAAGAGATGTATATGAAACATACTAAGGACACATGTGAATTTTGCTGGTGAATGAGAATATGTTTCAACATACAGTAGAGAGCCATTTTGAGTTCCTGAATATAGGAAAGGGTGGAGTCACAAGAGGAGTTTCTACTAAAGACTAACAAATGGGTTCAGGGACTTCTAATTATTATTCCAATGGCACTATAATATTAACCAAAATGTCAGGCTCTGAAGTCACATATGCCAGGGTTTGAATTTTGTCCCTTCCACTGAAGACTGCAAATAAAGACAAGTTACTTAACCTCTCTAAGCCTTAGTCTCATTTTTTAGATGTAGGGAAAAAATAACATCTACTACATAGAGTAGTTGCAGGAGTAAAATAATATGTGTCAAAAGTATTCCCTGATAGCTGGGCTTCACTGACAGCTCAGCTAGTAAAGAATCAGCCTGCAATGTAGGCAACAGCAGTTTGATTCCTGGGTTGGGAAGATCCACTAGAGAAGGGATAGGCTACCCATTCTAATATTCCTGGGCTTCCCTGGTGGCTTAGCTGGTAAAGAATTTGCCTACAATGCGGGAGACCTGGGTTCGATCTCTGGGTTGGGAAGATTCCCCAGCGAAGGAAACAGTTACCCATGCCAGTATTCTGGCCTGGAGAATTCCATGGACTGTATAGTCCATGGGTCACAAAGAGTTGGACACAACTGAGTGACTTTTTAAAAAAGTATTTAGCAGAGATTCTAGCACTTAGTAAATATTCAGTGAAAGATAACGATTTTTATTCTTATGTGAAAACAATATTTTAGGGCATCTGCTTTGGTAGGTGGAGCAGAAAGAAAATATTTGAGCTAAGAGCAATTAAAAATATTTTTCTTTCAGGAATCCAGACATGGGGCTTAAAGTGTTTGTCTGGATGTTGGATATTGAAAATGGAAGACAAATGATGGAATTCAGAAACAGTGTGAAACTAAAAACAACTGGTCAAAATTCAAGCTAAATTTTGAAAGCCTAGTGGTGATGCCATTAGCTGAAATGGAAAATCTGAGAATGTTTAGATTATGAATTATCATGAAAGTGTTTGTCACCATTGTGTTGCCTACTAGATTACGATGTTCTGGAAGAGCTGACTTTGAAATGCATCACCAATTTACAAATAAAGGTATTAACAACAACAACAAAAAAAAAACCTTCTAGAGTCTTATTCATGTACTGTTATTTGAAGAACTGAGAAGCAATTCTCTCTGTCTTGTCAAAAGCTAGTGCTATAGAAAATGGTGACAGTTCTCGGAAACTTCTGCACAAATTCTTTGATTAGATCTTTTAGGTCTGGTTCTTTCTTTTGGCCAAGATTTACACTAGCCAATCAGTATAAAGACTGGAAATTTTGTTTATATAATTTGTTTCAAATCTGATTTATTTCTTAAATCATAAAAACACTGAAGGAATTTTATATCCATTATCTGAGAAATTTTATATTTAAAATTATATTCTTATTTATTAAGGAGTTATTTTATAGTAATGTGTCTTTTTTAAAAAACATGCAAAGTCAGGGTAAAAGAACAATTTATTTATGTGCAATTTTGACAAATTATACCCCCTTTGATCTTTATCATATTCCTATAATTTTCAAATAAGTTTGTACTTTATGTCAATCTTGCAACATGGAAATGATTTTTGATTGGTTAGGACATACTAAGCTACAGTAATAAATAGCTTCTCAAATTTCAGTGGATTACATGTTAACCACTTCTAGGGCTAATATTTAGGTTGGCAGGATGATTGTTTTCTACCCAATCATTCGGGAACTCAGGTTAATGGCAACTCTGTCACCTTTAACCCATGGTTTCTAGAACTATTCTGATATCATTTTTCCAAAAAGACATACACATCTGTCAACAGGCACAGGAAAAGATGCTCAATATGACTAATCATCAGGAAAATGTAAATTAAAACCACTGTGAGGTATCACCTCACATCTGCCACAATGGCTATTATCAAGAGGACGACTATCAAGTATTGGCAAGGATGTGGAGAAAAAGGAGCCTTGTGCACTGCTGGTGGAAATGTAATTTGGTGCATCCACTGTGGAAAATAGTGTGGAAGATTCTCAAAAATGTAAAAATAGAACTATCTTATGATCCAGTAATTCCAGTTCTGGATATTTATCAAAGAAAATAAAAACACTAATTTGAAATGATACTTGAACCCTTCTGTTCATTCCAGCATTATTTACATATAATAAATAAATAAAGAGCAATAAATTTATAATAGGAGCAAATAAATTTATTTTTATAAATAAATAATTCTATATAACATATAAATAATATATGTATAATGTAATATTGCTGTTTATATGCTAAGTCATGTCTGACTCTTTCGTGACCCCATATACTGTAGCCTGCCAGGCTTCTCTGTCCATGGGATTCTCAAGGCAAGAATACTGGAAGAGGTTGCCAGGCCCTCCTCCAGGTAAGTGAAGCCAGTCAAAGACAAATATTATATGATCTCACATGTGGAATCTAAAAAAACAAAACAAAGGAACAAACATAACCAAACAGAAACAGAGGACATAAATACAGAATAAATAGGCGTTTGTCAGAGGAGAGGAGGCCAGGTGGTAGGAGTGAAATAAGTGAAGGAGATTAAGAGGTACAAACTTCTGTTATGAAATAAATGAGTCACATGTCTCTTTCTTTCATTTGTTCTTGTCAGTAAAATAACTCTTCTTCCACTCTTTGCCTCTTTGAACTGGGAGCAAAAATCTAATCTATAGCTTAATATTCCCAGTATTAGAAAGTTAAGTCAGATTCTGGAATGAGGACTGTGTCAGCAACCTCCAGAGATCTTGGATGTAGCTGAAGTTCTTTTAGAATCTCCAGAGAAGTATTTCTTTTCATTTATCTCTAATCAAATTACCTCTCCTCAAGCACCAGTATTCGAGATAAATTTTTTATAAAATTACTATGACAGTCATAAAAAGAGATGTAAGATACATGCCATAACTTGAATGGGTCTTGAAGACATTATGCTAGATTAGAAAAGCCACAAAAGTCTACGTATTATGATTTCATTTATATAAGAGGTCCAGTACAGGGAAATGTATAGAGAATGGAAGTAGATTAGTGGTTGTTTAGGGAAGGGAGCAGGGAATGAGGGGGTGGTAAGTAGAAGGGTGATAGTTAAAGGTCTTTCTTTCTGAGGTGATAAAAATATTCTAAAATTGATCGAGGTGTTGGTTGCACATACTAGTTCATATGTTGGTCACATGTGAGTATACTAAAAACTACTGAATTGTATGCTTCAAATTAGAGAATTGTAACATGAATTATATCTCTCTATAATTATTTAAAGAAACAAAATATTTATCAGATATTCTCTGTGGGCAAGATATTGAGCTATGTATAAAGTGTTAATTCATTCAATGGATTATTGTGCAATTATTTTTAAATGTTTTATTTTGAAGCCTACATGATAATCTAAAAATGCATTTATGATTGTTTCTTTATTTTTTAGTTTAATAACTTGGATTTTTTTAATCTGGAAAGACTATTTTTAATGAATTTCAGACATATAGGATAAAATAATGGATACCCATGTGCCCATCACCCAAATTAAGAAACAAAAATAAAAAACACAGATGAAGTCCCTTATGTTCGAAATTCCTGAGATAGTTCAATGTCTTTAAAATCCTAGCTAGGTAAATAAATAGATAAATAATAAAAAATTAAAAAAAATAAAATCCTAGCTAGGCAGACTTCACATAGGACATATCTTGGTTTGGGCTGCTATCACATAGTATCAAACACTGGGTTGCTTTTTTGTTTTTTTCATTTATTTTTATTAGCTGGAGGCTAATTACTTTACAATATTGTAGTGGTTTTTGTCATACATTGACATGAATCAGCAATGGATTTACATGTATTCCCCATCCCGATCCCCCACCCCCACCTCCCTCTCCACCCTATTCCTCTGGGTCTTCCCAGTGTACCAGGCCCGAGCACCTGTCTCATGCATCCAGCCTGGGCTGGTGATCTGTTTCACCATAGATAATATACATATTTCGATGCTGTTCTCTCGAAACATCCCACCCTCGCCTTCTCCCACAGAGTCCAAAATTCTGTTCTGTACATCTGTGTCTCTTTTTCTGTTTTGCATATAGGGTTATCGTTACCATCTTTCTAAATTCCATATATATGCATTAGTATACTGTATTGGTTGCTTTTATGTAACAGAAATTTATTTTTCATAGTTCTGGGGGTAGGGAAGTTCAAGATCAAGGTGCCTGTAGAATCAGTGTCTAGTGAGGGCCTTCTTCCAGGTTCATAGGTGGCAGTTGCCTCTTCTCACTATATTCTCACAGGATGGAAGGGATGAGGGAGTTCTTTGGGGTTTCTTTTACAAGAGCACTAATCCCATTCTTTTGTTGTTGTTTAAATTTTATTTTTAACTGGAGGATAATTACTTTACAATATTGGATGGTTTCTGCCATACATCAATATGAATCAGTCACAGGCATACACATGTCCCCTTCCTCTTAAAAACTCCTCCCTGCCTCCCTCCCCATCCCACTCCTCTAGGTTGTTACAGAACACTAGTTTTGGGTTCCCTGCATCATACAGCAAATTACCACTGGCTATCTATTATATATATGATAATGTATATGTTTCAATCTACTCTCTCAAGCATCCCACCGATTTCCTCCCTGACTATGACCAGAAGTCTGTTCTTTATGTCTGCGTCTCCTTTGCTGACCTGCAAGTAGGATCATGAGTACTGTTTTTCTAGATTCCATATATATGCACTAATATATGATATTTATCTTTCTCTTTCTGACTAACTTCCCTCTGTTTAATAGGCATCAGGTTCATCCAGCTCATTAGAATTGACTCAAATACAATCCTATTCTGTTGTGCATATGTATCACAACTTCCTTATCCATTCTTCTGCCAAAGGACAGTTAGGTTACCTCCATGTCCTAGCTATTGCAAATAGTGCTGCAATGAACATTGGGGTACATGTGTCTTTTTCAACTATGATTTCTTGAGGGTATGTGTAGTGGGATTGTTGGGTCACACAGAAGTTTCATTCATAGTTTTTTTCAGGAATCCTCATACTGTTCTCCATGGTGGCTGTATCAATCTGCATTCCTATCAACAGTGCTAGAGGGTTCCCTTTTCTCCACACCCTCTCCAACATTTATTGTTTGTAGACTTTTTCAGGATGGCAATTCTGAGTGGTGTGAGATGATACCTTGCAGTTTTTATTTGATTTCTCTAATGAGAGCAATGTTGAGCAGCTTTGCTTGTGTTTATTAACCATCTGAATGTCCTCTTTGGGCTTCCCTGGTGGCTCAGACAGTATAGAATATGACTTATTTGGAGAAATGTCTGTTTCAGTTTTCTGTCTGCTTCTTGCTTGGGTTGTTTGCTTTTCTGGCATTGAACTACATGAGCTGCTTGTTTATTTTGGAGATTATTCCACTGTCAGTTGTTCCATTTGCCTTTATTAATATTTTCTCCCATTCTGAGTGTTGTCTTTTCACCATGCTTATAGCTTCTTTCATTGTACAAAAGTTATTAGGTTTAATTAGGTTCCATTTGTTTATTTTTATTTCCATTACTCTAGGAGGTGAGTGTTAGGGGATCTTGATGTGATTTATGTTAAAGAGTGTTCTGCCTATGTTTCTGTCTAAGAGTTTTAGAGTGCCTGGTCTTACATTTAGGTGTTTAATCCATTTTTAGTTTATTTTTGTACATGGTGTTAGTAAGTGTTCTAATTTCATTCTTTTAAATGCAGCTGTCCAATTTTTGCAGCACCATTTATTGGAGAAACTGTCTTTTCTCCATTGTATATTTTTGCCTCCTTTGTCAAAGATAGGATACCCATAGGTGCCTATAGATAAACTGGGCTTTCTTTCTTGTTCCATTGGTTTATATTTCTATTTTTTGTGCCAGTGCCATAGTGTTTTGATGACTATAGCTTTGTAGTATAGTCTGAAATCAGGAAGGTTGATTCCTCCAGCTCCATTCTTATTTCTCAAGGTTGCTTTGGCTATTTGGGAGTCTTTTGTGTTTCCATGCATGCATGCATGCTAAGTCGCTTCAATCCAAGAATATGGTATATCTCTCCATCTGTTTGTGTCATTTTTTTAATTCTTTCATCAGTGCCTTATAACTTTCTGAATACAGGTCTTTTGTCCCTTTAGGTAGGATTATTCCTAGGTATTTTATTTGTTTTGCTGCAACTGTGAAGAGGATTGTTTTCTTAATTCCCCTTTCAGATTTTTTATTGTTAGTGTATAGGAGTTCAAGGGATTTCTGTGTATTAATTCTGTATCCTGCAACTTTACTGTTTGTTTTTGTATCTTCAGGCAATTTGTGTCTTTTGCTTGGAGCATTTAGCCCATTTACATTTTAGGTGATTAATGATATATATGATCCTATTGTCATTTACTTTATTATTTGGGTTTGTTTTGTAGGCCTTTTCTTTTTGTATTTCCTGTCTATAGAAGTTCCTTTAGCATTTATTGAAGAGCTAGTTTGGTGGTGCTGAATTCTCTTAACTTTTGCTTGTCTGTAAAGCATTTGATTTCTCCTTCCAACCTGAATGTGATCCTTGCTGGATAGAGTAATCTTGGTTGTAGGCTTTCCCCTTTCATCACTTTAAGTGTATCCTGCCATTCCCTTCTGGCCTGCAGAGTCTCTGTTGAAAGATCAGCTGTTAGTCTTATGGAGATCCTTTTGTATGTTATTTTTTGCTTTTCCCTTGCTACTTTTAGTATTTTGTGTGTGTGTGTTTAATTTTTGTTAGTTTGATTAATATGTGTCTTGGTGTGCTTTTTCTTGGGTTTATCTTGTATGTAACTCTCTGAGCTTCTTGGACTTGGGTGGCTATTTCCTTTCCCATATTTAGGAAGATTTTTGACTATTATCCCTTCAAATATTTTCTCATGCCCTTTCCTTTTGTCTTTTTCTCTGAGACTCCTATGATTCAAATGTTGGGAGTGCTTAATATTGCCTCAGAGGTCTCTGGGACTCTACTCATTATATTTTATTCTTTATTGTGCTCTGCTTCAGTTATTTCGACCATTCTATATTCCAGCTCACCTATCCATTCTTCTGCCTCACTTACTCTACTGTTGGTTCTCTCCAGTTCAGTTCAATCACTGAATCATGTCTGACTCTTTGTGACCCCATGGACTACAGCATGCCAGGCTTCCCTGTCCATCACCAATTCCCAAAGCATGCTCAAACTCATGTCCATCAAGTCAGTGATGCCATCCAACCATCTCATCCACTGCCGTCCCCTTCTCCTCCTGTCTTCAATCTTTTCCAGCATCAGGGTCTTTTCCAATGAGTCAGTTCTTCGCATTAGATGGCCAAAGTATTGGAGTTTCGGCTTCAGCATCAGTCCTTCCAATGAACATTCAGGACTGATTTCCTTTAGGATGGACTTACTGGATCTCCCTGCACTCCAAGGGACTCTCAAGAGTCTTTGCCAACACCACAGTTCAAAAGCATCAGAAAGGAGACCCCAAACACAATATACTGGTTCTCTCCAGTGTATTTTTAATCTCAGTTCTTGCATTTTTCATTGTTCATTGTTTATTCTTTAATTTTTCTAGATTATTCCTAAACATTTCTTGCATCTTCTCAATCCATGCCTCCAGTCTATTTATCCATGCTTCCACTTTATTTTCAAGATTTTGGATCATCTTTACTATCACTCCTCTGAATTCTTTTTCAATTAGACTGCCTATTTCCTCTTTGTTTGGTCTTCTGGGGTTTTGCGATGCTCCTTCATCTGCTGCATATTTCTCTGTCTTTTCATTTTAATTTACTGTGTTTGGGTGTCTCCTTTCTGTTTGCTTGAAGGTCATAGTTCCTCTTAGTTGTGGAGTCTGCTCCCTATGGGTGTGGTTAGGCCAATGCCTTATGAAGGTTTCCTGGCTGGGGGGACTTGTGCCTGTGTTCTGGTGGATGGAGCTGGGTCTTATCTTTCTGGAGAGCAGCGCCATGTCCAGTCATGTGTTTCGGGCTGTCTATGGGTTCAGTACAGCTTTGGGCAGCGTGTTCACTAATGTGCAGGGTTGTGTTACTGTTTTTCTGAAGGACTGGCCTGGAGCATCTAGCACTGGAGCTTGCTGCCTTTTGGGTGGGGCTTGGTCTTAGTTCAAGGTGGGGGTTTTGGGGAGGGCTCTTGCCTATTCATGTTGCATGGGGTCAGGTGTTCCAAAGTCCTGAAGTCGAGTCTCTTGCCTCTAGTGTTCAGACCCTACCCCTACTGTAGCATCAAGACTTCACAGGCCACACAGCACAGAAGACAAAACCCCTAGACAAATAGTGAAACAAATCTCAGTAGCCAAGAACACCCAAAGAGGTTCACACACTTATATAGAAAGGAGAGAAGGAGAAAAAGGAAAAAAAAAGATGATAAAAGAGGGGTCAAAGAAAAGAGTAATAATCAAATCAGACCAATAACCAACCCCTAAGTGAAAATGGATACTAAATATTAGACTCTCAATCATAGAAAATTATAAACAAAAGATAAAAAACCAAAGACATGGGGAAAAAATTAGATTCTCAAAGATGCAAAATCAAAAAGAAAATATCAAATCATGAAATTTATTTAAAAAATAAGATGTTTTCTTAAAGTGAAGAAGTAGGTTATACAAAATAAAAATTAAAGGAGCAACAAAGAACCATATTAGGACAATATGAGAAAAAAAGGGGGGAAAAAGGTGGAGAGAATATGTAGAGGTTTGTAGTGAGAGAAATGTCCAAGTGATTCCTGTTTCCTGATTTGCCTACTCAGAAAGTACTCCAATATATTTAGGAAGGTTTCTGGACCTATTGTGGACAGTGTGGGTTCAGCTAAGACTCAGGACTTCCCTTGCTCCAGCTTGTGCATGCAGCTTGTGCATGCAAAGTCACTTCAGTGGTGTCCAACTCTTTGCAACCCTACAGACGATAGCCCGCCAGGCTCCTCTCTCCATGGGATTCTCCAGGCAAGAATACTGGAGTGGGTTTTCATGCCCTTCTTCAGGGGATCTTCCCAACTCATGGGTCAAACCCACATTTCCTATGGCTCCTGTATTGCAGGCAGATTCTTTACTACTGAGCCACAGGGGAAGCCCCACTCCAGCTTATACTGGTTCTCAAAGTCTACAGTTGCCCCTAAAGCACACAGATTCAGGCTAATTGTGGGAATTTAAACCTGCCACTTTCAGGGCATTTTCCCCTTCTTTACTTTGCTCATGAAACCCCTGGTGTTTCACTTTGGTTTGGATACCAGTTCTGTTTTTAAGTCTCTCTCCAGTGTTTGTTCTCTGCCCAGACACCAGGGGACAAAATTGCTTATTTTTTTTTTTTAATTTTTTTAATTTTTATTAGTTGGAGGCCAATTACTTCACAACATTGCAGTGGGTTTTGTCATACATGGACATGAATCAGCCATGGAGTTACATGTATTCCCCATCCCGATCCCCCCTCCCACCTCCCTCTTTACCCGATTCCAAAATTGCTGCTTATTAGGGCTTACTTGATAGTTGAAGTTGAACGGTTCTATGAAGACCTACAAGACCTTTTAGAACTAACAATGAAAAAAGATGTCCTCTTCATTATAGGGGACTGGAATACAAAAGTAGGAAGTCAAGAGATACCTGGAGAAACAGGCAAATTTGGCATTGGAGTACAGAATGAAACAGGGCAAAACCTAATAGAGTTGTGCCAAGAGAACGCACTGGTCATAACAAACACCCTCTTCCAACAACACAAGAGAAGACTCTACACATGGACATCACCAGATGGTCAATATCAAAATCATATTGATTATATTCTTTGCAGCCAAAGATGAAGAAGCTCTATACAGTCAGCAAAAACAAGACCGGGAGCTAACCGTGGCTCAGATCATGAACTCCTTATTGCCAAATTCAGGTTTAAATTGAAGAAAGTAGGGAAAACCACTAGGCCATTCAGCTCTGACCTAAATCAAATTCCTTACGACTATACAGTGGAGCTGATGAATAGATTCAAGGGATTAGATCTGATAGACAGAGTGCCTGAAGAATTATGGTGGAGGTTTGTGACATTGTACAGGAGGCAGGGATCAAGACCATTCCCAAGAAAAAGAAATGCAAAAAGGGAAAATGGTTGTCTGAGGAGGCCTTACAAATAGCTCTGAAAAGAAGAGAAGCAAAAGGCATAGGAGAAAAGGAAAGATATACACATTTGAATGCAGAGTTCCAAAGAATAGCACAGAGAGATAAGAAAACTTTCCTCAGTGATAAATACAAAGAAATAGAGGAAAATAGTAGAATGGGAAAGACTAGAGATCTCTTCAAGAAAATTAGAGATACCAAGGGAACATTTCATGCAAAGATGGGCACAATAAAGGACAGAAATGGTACAGACCTAACAGAAGCAGAAGATATTAAGAAGAGGTGGCAAGAATACACAGAACTATACAAAAAAGATCTTCAGGACCCAGATAATCGCGATGGTGTGATCACTCAATTAGAGCCAGACATCCTGGAATGTGAAGTCAAGTGGGCCTTAGGAAGCATCACTACAAACAAAGCTAGTGGAGGTGATGGAATTCCAGTTGAGCTATTTAAAATCCTAAAGATGATGCTGTGAAAGTGCTGCACTCAATATGTCAGCAAATTTGGAAAACTCAGAAGTGGCCACAGGACTTCTTTTCAAGGTTCTTACTACAATACTTTCATTACATTTTGCAGAGTAATTGGTGAGAAGAAATGGTTTCCTAAAAGAACTATTGATTCTGAGTGGCTGTTGATTTGATACAGCTTACAAGACATAGCTACTCAGGTGTTTTTGTTGGTTTAAGATCATTACAAACCTGAAGTGACTCTAATTTTCTATTAAAGATGAAACAAAGAAATGCAACAACTTTCTTATTATCCAAGATTGATCTCACATTTTTCTATTGTTTAGAGCTGAAAATTTTAAATTAGAAAAGAAATATGCCATTTAACAAAACTCATCAAATATCAGATAGAATCTGCCCTGTGCCCATGGAGGGATTGGCACTCCACAAGTCTTTCAGGAATGACAGGTTCCTGATATAGACAAGATCAAGTTATGACAGAGTTAACATTGTGCAAAAACTATGCCCATTTCGAGTCTTGGTTGTGATGTACTATGTACATTTGGATAAATGATACGTTTTCTTTGGCTTTAGATTTCTCATTTATGGAAAAAAAAAAAAAAAGAAAGCATTGGTTCATCTAAAGGTTCTTAAATTCCTAACATTTTCCAAGTCAAGAGTTAGAAAGACATGAGTTCTACAGCAAAATTAGACTTTTTTTTTCTACTTACCTACTTTATTATTTTTTTTTCATTTATTTTTATTAGTTGGAGGCTAATTACTTCACAACATTGCAGTGGGTTTTGTCATACATTGACATGAATCAGCCATGGAGTTACATGTATTCCCCAACCTGATCCCCCCTCCCACCTCCCTCTCCATCCGATTCCTCTGGGTCTTCCCAGTGCACTTTTTTAAAAAAAAAAGTCAGTATAGTCAAGAATGGCCTATGAAAATCTTTCAGGAGAGGTAAAAGTTTAATCAGAGTCTTGGGGACTAGGAAAATAAATAAATGGGAGGAAAAGAACATTTATTTTAGAGAACAAAAGGTCACAAGCAATTTTATTTATTGTTTCAATAAATATTAAGTGTGCACTAGATGTCAGGTACTGTGCTTAATGCTAGGGATATGAGAGTTAGAAAGACAAATTTGGCTCCTGCCCTTACGGAGATTATATCCAGCAAGTGAAGGACAGTAACAATCATGCATATTTAACAGTGAGGCATTTTGCCTCCTTAAACAGTGTTAAAGATAATAAGAGATGGGGTTAGATATATGGAGGGTGCCTAATGGTGAAAATCTCAAATCCCGGGTGGAATAACGTTTCAGTTTTTGCATGCTGCTATAGAGGATTTCTGAATTGAGATAAGATATAATAATGGGAATATTGAGGGAAAGCAATATGTAGAATGAACTGGAATATCTTTTCCTCAAATTTTAAGTTAACATATTGACCTATTCTAGAGTTTACATGTATAGGATTACTCAGAGACATATGCAGTGGCTCCAATGTGTTCTCTTTACCCATCATCACATAACAACCAAAGTTATGACGGATAATCTACAACTTGGTCAGTACTAGGCCTGCTTTTTGCAATCTGCAGACATGGCCTAATAGGCAGATGCAATTCACAACACAAGCAGATTGATCTGTTTTACTGAGTGGAACCACACGTGTTTCATGGCAAAGATTAAAGAGTGATTCAGCATTCATGATAAAATGTAGCAACAAAAGGTTAGTGTAACAGTCCTAGAAGTGGAATCATATTGGGAGCAATTGTAGAAGGAAATGGTCTGGATTTATTATCTACATTAAAGATATTGTGGGTCCCATGGATACCAGGAGTGTCATAGAGACCCAGCTAATAGGTTTTTTATTGGATTATTGTCAGATTGCTGCACCTGCTTTGAAAGAGGGAACATTTGCTTTGTTTCCTGGCAGAGACTACAAGCTGTGAAACTGAGAACAATCACTGGGGTTGGAAATGGTATTTATTATTTTTTAGAACTTGTTCAAGGATTACAGGGCTGATCTCCCAACTGTGGAAGTATATGAGAAATTTAAAAATCCAGAAAATAAAAATGCAGTTTAGAAGTTCACATTATATTTTGGATTCATAATATTCACATAGAAGAAGATTGTCTGGTTAAGAACCTGAAGCACTAAATTTGGTCAGCCAGTCCATTGATTTCTGAGCACGTATGGTTCTATTCCATGTACCTTCTTCTTACCCACCCAAATAATGATAGTTTTTATTTTACTCTGAGTTCAATCACTATGTTTTGTAGATAGCCAAGGTACAGTTTCTATATGAGTCCTTCTTGGAATTTGGGGATTAATATGGATGAAGAAGGTTGTGTCACAACTGAACTGAAGTTTGAAGTTTGTTCAATAACTCTAGCACTGGTCTAGAAAAACTACAAAAGCAATTGTAGCTTTTGGTCTAGCCTAGTAATTATATGAGGTAATTATCTAAGTCACCTAATTACTTAAATGAAGTGATAGCTCAGATACCACATTCTTTTTCCTTTTCACTAATTATCAAAAGTCTTATTAAAATCCATTGGTTCAATGGATGAATGAACAGATAAAGAAAGAAAGAAGGTAGTGACAAGTCATACTGCAACTGAAACAGTGACTGATGGCTTTTTAAGTCATTTTCAGGCCTAGCCACAAACTTGTACCTGGAAAAAGACTAATTTCAAATGAGGCCCTACTCAGGGACAGTCAGTACTACCACAGGTTTCCACGTAGAAGAAGCTGATCTCACAGATTTCTACCTCCTCTGGGATCTTTCTTAATAAGCAGAGACATTACTTTACCAACAAAGGTCCATCTAGTCAAAGCTATGGTTTTTTCCAGTAGTCATGTATGGATGTGAGAGTTGGACTATAGAGGAAGCTGAGCACCGAAGAATTGATGCTTTTGAACTGTGGTGTTGGAGAAGACACTTGAGAGTCCCTTGAACAGCTAGGAGATCCAACCAGTCCATCCTAAAGGAAATCAGTCCTGGGTGTTCATTGGAAGGATTGATGTTGAAGCTGAAACTCCAATACTTTGGCCATCTGATTCGAGGAACTGACTCATTTGAAAAGACCCTGATGCTGGGAAAGATTGAGGGCAGGAGGAGAAGGGGATGACAGAGGATGAGATGGTTGGATGGCATCACTGACTCAATGGACAGGAGTTTGAGTAAACTCCAGGATTTGGTGATGGCCAGGGAGGCCTGGCGTGCTGCAGTCCATGGAGTCACAAAAAGTCAGACACAATTGAGCAACTGAACTGAATGGGATCTTTTTGCTTCTGTCGAAAGCTTCAAGGAGACCTATGTAGGTTTGCCCTGACAGAATTGTTTTTTGTGGAACACTCTGTTAGGCAAGTGATTCCACCTAACTTTGCTCTTTAATAACTTCCACAGACATATAGAATGATGAATTTTGAACTACAATATATATCAGAGCATATTTAGGTAGCTGTCATCTATTTTCTCAGAATAACACTATGCACTTAATTGAAACACTTAAACACTTAGTTGCAAAGTGTTTTGATTTTTCACATCTCTTTCCCCAGCTTGGCTAGTGACCCTTGGACATGAGAGCAGAGACCATGCCTTATCAATTTTGTTTCCCCCGAATGTATCTTCATGCCTCATATATATTAAGTGTTAAGTAAAAGTTAATGACAGATAAAGCACATGAATGGGGTTTCTGGTGGTTCTGTCCTTTTCCACTGCTATTTATCTTTTTTTTCCAGTGGCCTCTGCCTTTTTGGGTTCATCTCATTTCCCTTTTTAGAGAATTTGTGGTTCATCAGGAGGTTCTTAAAAGACAAAGACCTTTTAAGAATTAAAATAATCAAATTTCTTATTTGAAATTGTAGACACTTTGATTTTATACTGGTGGGGATATTTTGGGGCAAGAGTATATATTCCTTAGGCTACACCATGATAGGGAATTTCTTATCTGTACTTCTTTTAAGTTAGGTGCTAAGTCGCTTCAGTCGTTTCAGTCGTGTCTGATTCTATGCAACTCTATGGACTATAGCCTGTGAAGCTCCTCTATCTATGGGATTCTTCAGGCAAGAATACTGGAGTGGGTTGTCTTGCCCTCCTCCAGGAGATCTTCCCAACCCAGGAATCAAACCTATGTCTCTTAGGTCTCTTGCATCCTCAGGCAGGTTCTTTACCACTAGTGCCACCTAGGAAGCCCCACGGGTGAATAGCAGGAACATATTCAGTTCAGTTCAGTTCAGCTGCTCAGTCAGGTCTGACTCTGCAACCCTATGGACCGCAGCACAGCAGGCCTCCCTGTCCATCAGCAACTCCTGGAGTTTACTCAAACTCATGTCCATTGAGTCGGTGATACCATCCAACCATCTCATCCTCTGTCGTCCCCTTCTCCTCCTGCCCTCAATCTTTCCCAGCATCAGGGTCTTTTCAAATGAGTCAGTTATTTGCATCAGGTGGTCAAAGTACTGGAGTTTCAGCTTCAGCATCAGTCCTTCCAATGAATATTCAGGACTGATTTCCTTTAGGATGTACTGATTGGACCTCCTTGCAGTCCAAGAGATTCTCAAGAGTCTTCTCCAACACCACAGTTCATAAGCATCAATCCTTCAGCGCTCAGCTTTCTTTATAGACCAGCTCTCACATACATACATGCTGCTGCTGCTGCTAAGTTGCTTCAGTTGTGTCCAACTCTGTGCGACCCCATGGACAGCAGCCCACCAGGCTCCTCTGTCCACAGGATTCTCCAGGCAAGAATACTGGAGTGGGTTGCCATTTCCTTCCCCACATCCACACATGACTACTGGAAAAAACAAAGCTTTGACTAGATGGACCTTTGTTGGCAAAATAATGTCTCTGCTTTTTAATATGCTGTCTAGGTTGGTCATAACTTTTCTTCCAAGGAGCAAGCGTCTTTTAATTTCATGGCTGCAGTAACCATCTGCAATGATTTTGGAGCCCAAAAAAGTAGTCTCTCACTGTCTCCACTGTTTCCTCATCTATTTGCCAGGAAGTGATGGGACCAGATGCCATGATCTTAGTTTTCTGAATGTTGAGTTTTAACTTTTTCACTTTTTCAACTTTTTCACTCTAATCTTTCACTTTCATCAAGAGGCTCTTTAGTTCTTCTTTATTTTGGCCATAAGAGTGTTGCCATCTACATATCTGAGGTTATTGATATTTCATCCAGCAATCTTGATTCCAGCTTGTGCTTCATCCAGCCCAGCGTTTTGCATGATGTACTCTGCATAAAAGTTAAATAAGCAGGGTGACAATATACAGGCTTGATATACTCCTTTCCTGATTTGGAACCAGTCTGTTGGACTGGTTGGACCAGTTCCATGTCCAGTTCTAACTGTTACGTCCTGTCCTGCATACAGATTTCTCAGGAGGCAGGTCAGGTGATCTTGTATTCCCATATCTTGAAGAATTTTCCACAGGTTGTTGTAATCCACACAGTCAAAGGCTTTGGTATAGTCAATAAAGCAGAAGTAGATGTTTTTCTGGATCTCTCTTGCTTTTTCAATGATCAACGCATGTTGGCAATTTAATCTCTGGTTCCTCTGCCTTTTCTAAATCCAGCTTGAACATCTGGAAGTTTATAGTTCATTTACTGCTGAAGCCTGGCTTGGAGAATTTTGAGCATTACTTTGCTAGCATGTGAGATGAGTGCAATCGTGAGTTAGTTTGAGCATTCTTTGGCATTGCCGTTCTTAGGGATTGGAATGAAAAGTGACCTTTTCCAGTCCTGTGGCCACTTCTGAGTTTTTCAAATTTGCTGGCATATTGAGTGCAGCATCATCTTTAGGATTTTAAATAGCTCAACTGGAATTCCATCACCTCCACTAGCTTTGTTTGTAGTGATGCTTCCTAAGGCCCACTTGACTTCACATTCCAGGATGTCTGGCTCTAATTGAGTGATCACACCATCGTGATTATCTGGGTCCTGAAGATCTTTTCTGTATAGTTCTTCTGTGTATTCTTGCTATCTCTTCTTAATATCTTCTGCTTCTGTTAGGTCCATACCATTTCTGTCCTTTATTGTGCCCATCTTTGCATGAAATTTTCCCTTGGTATCTCTAATGTTCTTGAAGAGATCTCTAATCTTTCCCATTCTATTGTTTTCTTCTGTTTCTTTGCATTGATCATTAAATAGAAGGAACATATTCATTTATATATTAATCAGTCATGACAGGCAACCACTCTCTGAGGTCTCAGTTAAGCAGATAAAAGCAGGCTTTCTGGTTTATGGTCTGCATTGAGCCCATCTGCCTGTTATTTGGCATAGTTCCTGCAAACATGGTGAGATGTCCTGGAGAGCTAGCATTCAAACCTGATTCACTGGTTTGCTGACTGAGAATCTGGGATCATAGACTTCTAGACTCTCAGACCAATTTTGGACTGGTGCCTTGAGAACCATTTCCAGTTGTTTGTTAAACTGGAGTTTTCCTGTTGATATGATTAGAGAGCAATGCATGTAGTTATTTTGGGGTGTCCTTTGCAGACTTCTCTGGTGGCTCAGATGGTAAAGCATCTGCCTACAATGCAGGAGACCTGGGTTCAATCCCCGGGTTGGGAAGATCCCCTGGAGAAGGAAATAGCAACCCACTCTAGTATTCTTGCCCAGAAAATCCCATGGACGAAGGAGCCTTGCAGGCTACAGTCCATGGGGTCGCAAAGAGTAGCAAACAACTGAGCAACTTCACTTTCACTTTCACTTTTTCACTCTGCAGCCCTATGCCTTCCTTACAAGGTGAGGACACACCACTGGATGGGAAATCAAATGGCTTGGATTCTACTACCAAACATGCCTCCAGCCAGCCCTGTGGCTTGTGAAGAAATGGCTTCATTTTTCTAAATTCAAGTTTCCTGTTTATAAATTGATGTAATTGACTTTCCCCCTCTATTTCTCTGCTATCATTTAATGAAAAACCTCTCTAATTCCATAATTTGATATATTAACATCTCCAGGTCATAGATACTTCTTAAAGAATAGTACTGTGAACACAGAGCTACAGTCATCTGAGAAGTCAACTTATATTCTTGAACATTCCTGATCAAAGAGGAAGGAAAGAGCCTGAGCATGATTCTGTTGCTGTTCAGTCAGTCAGTCATGTCTTACTCTTTGTGACCCCACGGAGTGCAGCACACGAGGCTTTCCTGTCCTTCACTGTCTCCCAGAGTTTGTTCAAACTCATGTCCATCCAACCACCTAATCCTCTGGTGTCTCCTTCTCTTCTTGCCCTCAATCTTTCCCAGCATGAGGGTCTTTTCCAATGAGTTGTCTCTTTGCATCAGGTGGCCAAAGTATTGGAGTTTCGGGTTCAGCATCAGTCCTTCCAATGAATGTTCTGGGTTGATTTCCTTCAGTATTGACTGGTTTGATCTCCTTGATGTCCAAAGGACTCTCAAGAGTCTTCTCCAGCACCACATTTTGAAAGCATCAGTTCTTCAGTGCTCAGCCTTCTTTATGGTCGAAATCTCACATCCATACATGACTACTGGAAAAACTACAGCTTTGACTATATGGACCTTTGTCAGCAAAGTGATGTCTCTGTTTAAATACACTGTCTAGGTTTGTCATAGCTTTTCTTCCAAGGAGCAAGTGTCTTTTAACTTTATGGCTGTTGTCACCGTCCACAGTGATTTTGGAGCCAAAGAAAATAAAGTCTGTCTCTATTTCCATTGTTTACCCATCTATTTGCCATGAAGTGATGCGACTGGATGCCATGATCTTAGTTTTTTGAATGTTAAATTTTAAGCCAGCTTTTTCACTCTCTTCTTTCACCTTCATCAACAGGCTCTTTATTTCCTTTTCACTTTCTTCCATAAATGTGGTGTCATCTGCCTATCTGAGGTTATTGATATTTCTCCCGGCAATCTTGATTCCAGCTTGTGCTTCATCCATTCCAGAATTTCACATGATATACTCTGCATAGAAGTTAAATAATCAGGGTGATAATACATAGCCTTGATGTACTCCTTTCCCAATTGTGAACCAGTCCATCATTCCATGTCTGGTTCTAACAGTTGCTTCTTTACCTGCATACTCTGCAAAGCTCTCCAGGTGTACACTGGCTACTGGACCTTTGTAATCACTGCTGCCCTGAGCTGCTCAGTATATTCTCTGAACAAGAAAGCAGGTGGATGTGAAGAGCCTCCTCACTGCAATACCTCTTAGCAGAGTGTGTGCTCTGATGAGAGTCTGTCTTCGGAGAAGGAAAGACTCCAAGAAAAGACATGGATGAGAGCTGTGGAAGGAGCATTGCACTGCGAGTCAAGAGCACCAGCATCTAGTTCCTCCTAACTTGTGCAACCATCCTGTGTTGCTGAGCAAATCACCTCGTCTTTGTGACATACAATTTCAAATGAAGAAGATGATGCATGTGCCACAAGGTTATTAGGAGATTAAAGAAATGTAAGGAGGGTGGGATGTTTAGAGAGAACAGCATCAAAACATGTATATTATCAAGGGTGAAACAGATCACCAGCCCAGGTTGGATGCATGAGACAAGCGCTCAGGCCTGGTGCACTGGGAAGACCCAGAGGGATTGGGTGGAGAGGGAGGTGGGAGGGGGGATCGGGATGGGGAATACATGTAAATCCGTGGCTGATTCATGTCAGTGTATGGCAAAAACCACCACAATATTGTAAAGTAATTAGCCTCCAACTAATAAAAATAAATGGAAAAAAAAAAAGAAATGTAAGATTACTCAGGAAAAAATTTAGAATGCACAGGAAAACATGAATTAAGGATAAGAAATCAGGGACTCTTTCAACCAAGAGGAACAAAAAAAGTTCAGAGGAAGGTGAAAAATTTGGGAGACAGACGATGGTGAGAATTGTACAGCAATGTGAACGTACTTAGTGTCACTGAACTGTACAGTTAAGAACGGTTAAAATTTTAAAAACTTTAAGAGTTAAATCCCCAGCTGAAATTTAAACAAGCCAATGTTGTGAGATCTAAAATATATTATAAGGAGGAGAAACAATTACTCCTTGGACTTGATGACAGTCTCAATTTGACTCCACCTCCATTCTTGGTGATTTATCACTGTGTCAAGTGCTGAGATTGGATGTGGGTGGTTCTGTTGGCCACAGGATTCAGGGCCTCCTGACTAGTTTTAAGGGGCTTGGAAACTGTTCATATCCTAGAAACCTCAGGTGACCAGAGGGAAATGCTTTTCAGACATTAAAAGTTCTCAGAAATTTTTTTTAATTTCCCCTTTCTCCATTTCCTTTGAAAAGAGTTTATTTAGTAGAGACATCATCAGATGGGAGGTTTCCACAGGGATTTAAATAAAGAGATGGGGTGTGTTAGGAAATGCAGCGTAGAGAAAGGATTGGTGATAAGGCTAAGTGTGATCCGTATCAGAGCAGGTCATATGTTGTGGCCCCCTGGTGGTCAGTTTGCAGATCCGTGCTTCAGCACCACAGTCCTCGCTCTGGTCACTCACTCCCATCCATGTTGGCAGGCTTGGAGAGATCAATACCATTCAGGGCCACGCTCATGGAACACTTCTGTCATCCAAATCCAACATAAAGCCATAGGTGATAAAGTTCACCCTCAAAATGCCTCAATATCTCCTCTTCTTCAAAATCCATATTTCCCATCTTACTGAATGACGCCAATATGCACTGCATCTCCCACATCAGGAACCTGGCAGGACTCCTTCTTTTCCTTGTGCCTTATAGCTAACTGTTCACCTTAGAGACCTCTCTGTTCTTGTTCAGTTATTCAATTCTCAGCAGAAGAAACTTACATCATGTGCTATTGCCAATCATTTTGCCTTAGAGTGCTGCAAGAATGGGATGGAAGTGGGAACTGGAAACATAATTACCTTACACCGTTCACTTCACATCCCTTATCTCCCTGAGTTCTCAGATAAGTCTATGAAGAAGGCACTAAAAACTCCAATTCTATGACTGTAATGATAATGAGACTAATACTAAGCATTAATCATGCGCTTGGTACTGTGGGTCACTTTACACTTACTATTTCTCCTACCTTATGTCTTGCCCCTTTTACACTGCTGTCACACTGAGTCTTAAATTCAATTTTTTGAGTGGTTTTCTTTCATCTTCTTTTCTATACCCTCATTACATGGAAGACAAGGGATTCCTTCAATAATCTGGCTTCTGACTACGCCTTCTCCCTTTTGTTGCTACTCCCTGAAGCCCAGAGTACCTTCCTTTTCCTTCCTTTTTCTCTTATACCCACTATACTAACCTTGTACCTTCTTTAATATTTTGCTCTTGTCCATTGCATCACAGGACTCTTCTCCCTGTCTGTTTTAGTTTTTCTTATAGACACCTGTTATTTTGTCTGGCAACAATTTCTTGTTTTCACTTATCAATTTAGTGTTATCACTTTGATTTTTTTTTTCTCTCTCAGTGGGAGCAGTCTGAACGATAGTCTATATGGTGATCTGCTCTCCCTGGAAAAGGGGTGGGCATAGAACTGAGATTAAGCAAACAAGACTTTCTGGAATCTGTCTTTACGTAGAATGATACATGGACTAGGAATGATTGAAGCTGGTTATTCTGATGATTCCTGCTTCCTAAATCCCAAGAAGAGACTTTGCTCTTAGATTTCTGAGGCCTGATTTTGATCTCCTGAGGTTTCACAAAGCCAGTCAAGTAATCTAACCCCTCCCTCCTTGTGCTTAAGTAAGCACAAGATTTATCAATTTTGTTTCTCTTTTCAAAGAACTAGCTTTTAGTTTCATTGATTTTTTTTTCATTGATTTCTTCACCTCTCTTACATTTATTTCTTCTCTATCTTTATGATTTCTTTCCTTCTGCTATGAGTTTTGTTTTTGTTTCTCTAGTTTATTTTTTTACTTTTACTTTTCATATGTTTTTTAAAATTTTAATTTAATTTTTTTATAGTATGACCTTGCTGGTTATCTTTTTTAAATACAGCAGTGGGTGCATGTCTATCCCAAATTCCCAATCTACCCCTCCCGCCTTCCCCTTCTGGTAACCATAAGTTTATTTTCTAAGTCTGTTTTGTAAATAAGTTCAATTGTATCATTTTTAAAATATTCCACATATAAATGATATGTATATTTGTCTTTTACTTACTTCATTTAGTATGATAATCTTCAAGATCATCTATGTTGTGGCAAATGGCATTGTTTAATGTCAGGTTAGATTTCATATTTGAAATTTTTTTGTTGTTTCCTGAGCTAAGATTGTATTGATATAAACTTCACTTTGATATTGTTTTTGCTGCATCTCATAGATTTTGAGTCATGTTTTCATTTTCCTGTGTCGGTAGGCATATTTTTATTTCCTCTTTGATTTCTTCAGTGATCCATTGATTATTTAGTAACATTTTCTTTAGCCTCCATGTATTTGTATTTTTTACAGATTTTTTTCTTATAGTTGTTTATAATCTCATATCATTGTGGTCAGAAAAGATGTTTGATATGATTCAATTTTCATAAATTTACCAAAGTTTGCTTGTGGCCCAGCATAAAATCTATCCTGGAGGATATTCCATGTGTACTTGAGAAGTACATATATTCTACTGCTTTCAAATGGAATTCTCTATAAATACCAGTTAAGTACATCTAGTCTAATGTTGTGTTATCTAAAGCCTGTGTTTCCTTATTGATTTTCTGCCTGGATGATCTTTTCATTGATGTAAGTTGGGTGTTAAATCCCCCACTATTATTGTGTTACTGTTGATTTCTCACTTTATGGCTGTATTTGCCTTATATAATGAGGTGCTTCTATGTTGGGTTCATACATATTTACAATTATTGTATCTTCTTGATCTCTTGATTATTATGTAGTGTCTTTCTTTTTAAACTCTATTTTTGTCTGACATGAGTATTACTAATCAAGCTTTCTTTTGATTTCCATTTATATGGAATAACTTTTTCTATCCCCTAGCTTTCAGTCAGCATGTGTCCTTAGATCTGGTGTTGGTCTCTTGTAGATGGAGTATGTACTTGTCTTGTTTTTGTATCCATTCAACCAGTCTATGTCTTTTAGTTGCATCATTTAATTATTTTTCATTTCAGGTGATTATCAATACGTGTTTTATTATTCCAATCACGTTAATTGGTTTAGATTTGTTTCATTTGGTGATGGTTGGGGAAGCCTGGTGTGCTGCAGTCCATGGGGTCACAAAGAGTCAGACACGACTAAGCGACTGAACTGAACTGAACTGTTTCTGTAGGTATTTTTTCTTCCACTTCTTTTTTGTTCTTTTCTCTTATGATTTGATATGTTTTGATTGCTATTACTTTTTTGTGTTTGTATCTATTGTAGAATTTTGCTAGTTGCTTCCTGTGAAGCTTTGATATAGTAGTCTATATATGTTATATATATATAATACGTTATATATTACATATAAATATATATATATACACACATATATATACATACACGAGATTATTTTAAGTTTTTGGCCTTTTAATTTCAAACACACTTCCAATATATTACATTTATAGTCTCCTCTTCTCCCAGTTGCTGGTTTTGATATCCTACTTATGTGTGGATAGTTTTCTACCTTTACTGTATGTTTGCTTTACCAGTCAGCTTTTCCATTCATAATTTTTTTTTCTAGTTGTGGCCTTTTCTTTTCTTCCTAAGGAAGATTCTTTAGCACTTGTAAAGCTGGTTTGGTGGTGATGAGATCGCTAAGCTTTTAGCTGTTGTCTGTAAAATTTTTTATTTCTCTGTTGAATCTGAATAAGAGCCTTGATGTATGTATAGAGTATTCTTATTTGTAGGTCTTTACCTTTCATTACTTTAAATGTATTATGCCACTCCCTTCTGACCTGCAGAGTTTCTGCTGTAATATTAATATTAGCTGATAACCTTATGGAGATTCTCTTGTATATTATTTGTTACTTTTCTCTTGTTGCTTTTAATATTTTCTTATTTTTGTCAATTTGATTATGTGTCTCGGCATGTTCCTCCTTGAATATATCTTATGTGGGACTCTCTGTGCTTCCTGGGCTTTTGCGAGTGTTTCTCTTCCCATGTTAGATATTTTTGGATGTTATCTCTTCAAATATTTTTTCAGTACCTTTTTCTCTCTTCTTCTGGGACTCCTATTAATACAAGGGTTAGTGTGTTTAATGTTGTCCTGAGGAGACTTACACCTTCGCTGGTATCTTAGATGGTAAAGAATCTGACTGCAATGCAGGAGACCCAGGTTCAGTCCCTGGATCGGGAAGATCCCCTGGAGATGGAAATGGCTACCCACTCTAGTATTCTGGCCTGGAGAATTCCATGGACTGTATAGTCCATGGTGTCATAAAGAGTTGGACACGACTGAGCAGCTTTCACTTAAGTTAGGCTCCTGCTAGCCCGAGTCATGGATGCCTTTTACCTTTGGCTCAGCTGAAATAAGATTACCTTTTTGCAACTTGAGACAGTCTGGTCATTGATGATGTGGCTAGCAGCAATTGCTCAGACATACAGATGTATTTCTATTCTCCACTTCAGCCTATTGTGTTCCTTCAGTCTAGAGCACACTCACTCACCAGTTGCTACACTCTCTGGATGATCCACTCCTGGGTGCCACTATCAAGCCAGGAGCCCATTTATTGCCACATTTATTGGAAGTTCTCTTTCTGGTTTTACTTTAGCCTCCACAATGTAATAAACTGCCCACTCAATTTCTGATTCCTACTGGGGTATTCCCTACACTCTCCAGTCTCAGGAGTCCTTTCTAACACTCATTCAGGTGCTCTCTCTCAATAAGTACCCTTTCAGAATTCCACTGCTTCCATTTTATGTAGGCAGTATCACAAAATCATTTACCAGTGTAAAGAGGATTATTCTCTGATATTGCTATTTACCTTAAGGCCAGGAACTTAGGCAGTCTGTGTGTTTAACAATGAATCAAATTACTATCTAAAAAATTCTATTTAGTGATGATTAAAGCAATATAATTAAAGTGAAAAGAAGGCTCTACCCATGCATATGGAACATGAATGCTCTCAATTAATCAACTCATTTTTATTATTAAATATTTATTGAACACCCACAGTGCAGAAGGCATGAAATTCTGAGAGAACACAGCAAAGACATGGTCTTTTCCCTTTGGGAATTTGCTATCTAAAGCAATTTAGACTTTAACTCATGACAATATGCTCTGGCTGTGACTTTTTGTAGATTAAAAAAGGGTGAAATTCAAAGCAGCTCTGAGCTCTAATTTAATCTACTACTTACTCCACTACTCATATTTCAAATTCTCAGCTTTATTTTCTGCTAGCTTAATCATGAGTATTCCTCCTATCCTTTAAGACTCAGCAAAGTGCTCACCTCCTCTATGAAACCTACCCTGACTATTCTAGCAGGACTGATGACTTTTTTCATACTTTAAACAGCACTATGTGTGTCTATTAATCTCTTCATAACATCTTATAATTTATCTTATGCATGTTTCTATCCCACCACCACTAAGACTCTCAGTTTTTGAGAACTTAAAGCATATTTTTCATCTTCGTATTTGTAATCTCACTCTTTGAGACTGGATCTCATTCCTGAGAATCTGATAATCATCTGCTTATTTATTCAAAAAATTAAAAACCTGTTGTGTGCTAAGCACTATTGTGTTCAGGTGGTATACCTGTGGACATAGCACATCCTTCACCTGATAACACTTAAGATTTAGCAAAAAGGGAAAATGATAAGCAAGTATTGAAGGATTATATGATGTCTCTTTTGCTAGGACAAAAGACCTTCTTGACTTAAGCGTCCTGGGAAACCATCCTGCCAAACTGATGTGAATAGGGAAGCAAGAGGGAGAAGGCAAGAGGGGAATGAGGAGAAGGAGTCAGAGGTTGTGGTCCAGGAACTAGACACTATGTGCTGCTTGGTTATTATTTGCCTTTCACAATATGAGAATCATTCATTTCATTTTATAGCCTTGCTTAAATACATATGCATATATATATATTTGTGTGTGTGTGCATTAACCTTCCTTAATTTTTTTTTGTTGTTGTTAATGATTGTGAAAAATATAGAAATAAAATCAACTCCATTGTTTTCTTTTCCGTACTCATTCACTCTATTCTGGATGACACTCATTTTCACAACCAGTAGTCAAAAAAGAGCTAGAATGTAGATCCCTAAGGCCACTAGGATTGGAAAAATGAGAAAATGAGTTTGTTTTTATCTGAGACATAGACTGGGGAAAGAAGACAGCAGATGAACTTGATTCTTTTTGGTCTGTCTTTTGAGATTAGACCTTTCACTTTTTCACATTCTTAGACTTTTGGAATAGATTTCTCACATTCTTCTCTTTCTCCTTTTTTTTTTTTTTTGCCTCATTCCTCAGTGAGGCAGTAGCTTTGGTATATCCTTCACCATCTTTGTCATGATGTAGAGTGAATGGATTTTGGAACTGTTATGGCACCCCTTTGGCAAACCTGGTGTAGTGTTTCTCAGTAAATGTCAACTCCTGTCAACTCAGCTACCTTTTTCTATTTCTCATAGGGATCATCTCATCATGAGTTGTGCAGTGCCTAACACTGACAAAGATTTGTGAGTCCTTCACCAAGACATGGCAATTCAATTACACATGAAACATTTGGGATTGTACAAGGGAAATTAGCAGATCTCAACACCAATGAGTAGTCCATTCCTGATGGGTACTTTCTAGCAAAGATTCTTTGTTGCACCTCTCCATCTGGCTCAGTATCAGGAGTACAGGATGGAGCCTAGGATTGTAGTAGATCAAGTCATAGTCTGAGATTCCACTTTCCAATGAATTCTTGAAGAAATGGATCTCATGTATGTCCACATGTGCTTCACCACATACCTTGATGCCCTAAGCAATTCTGTGTGGCATTCTGGCTCCCAACATGATACGCAGCACAACCGTAATCAGTGGTCATACTTCACTACTCATGGAACCCTAGACAGATTCAGAAAAACAGGGTCATAGGTCTCAGATGCTTCAGACATTGTAGCTCTAAGCCCTCCATCCAAATTCGGTCTTATATTTTTATTTACATAGTGTTTGTGCTTTTTCTCCCCTTAGCTATATCTTGACTGTGTTGTAAATTCAGAGATTGTGTCTCATGGTTTTTAATAATCTGTTGAGCACTGAGTTCAGCACACTTTAGATATCTAGGAAATTTGTTTTGCTATAATAAATTAAAAGGTACAGATTATAACAAGAGTCAGATTAAATCCAATCACAAATAAAGACTTTAATCCAAGCTCCTTTTTGAAAATAAGGAATCATCTTCGATAATACATTTCATGAAATATCTGTATCTTATCAACATCATGTAGTCATTTGTGGTTGTACCATATAAAAAACAACACCAAGGCAAGGCCATTTATGAGGCAATGCCTGATTTAGTTTTTAAAATAAGGCATATGCCCTATTTTGCTCAGACAAATACCTCAGGTGCTCTGTCTCAGACTGCAGAATTTTTTCTTTTTTGGAGAGAAGCAGCTCTTATTTGGGTCTGTCTTTATGGTTGTTCAGTCACTAAGTCGTGTCCAGCTCTTTGTGATCACATTGACTGTAGCTCACAGGTTCCTTGGTCCTCCACCATCTCTTGGAGTTTGCTCAAATTCATGTCCAATGAGTCTTTTTTTTTTTTTTTATCTTTTTTTTAAATTTTTTTTTATTAGTTGGAGGCTAATTACTTCACAACATTTCAGTGGGTTTTGTCATACATTGATATGAATCAGCCATAGATTTACACGTATTCCCCATCCCGATCCCCCCTCCCACCTCCCTCTCCACCCGATTCCTCTGGGTCTTCCCAGTGCACCAGGCCCGAGCACTTGTCTCATGCAGCCCACCTGGACTGGTGATCTGTTTCACCATACTGCTGTTCTTTTGAAATATCCACCCTCAATTCGACCTCTTACAGAGTTCAAAAGTCTTTTCTGTATTTCTGTGTCTCTTTTTCTGTTTTGCATATAGGGTTATCGTTACCATCTTTCTAAATTCCATATATATGTGTTAGTATGCTGTAATGTTCTTTATCTTTCTGGCTTACTTCACTCTGTATAAAGGGCTCCAGTTTCATCCATCTCATTAGGACTGGTTCAAATGAATTCTTTTTAACGGCTGAGTAATATTCCATGGTGTATATGTACACAGCTTCCTTATCCATTCATCTGCTGATGGGCATCTAGGTTGCTTCCATGTCCTGGCTATTATAAACAGTGCTGCGATGACATTGGGGTGCATGTGTCTCTTTCAGATCTGGTTTCCTCAGTGTGTATGCCCAGAAGTGGGATTGCTGGGTCATATGGCAGTTCTATTTCCAGTTTTTTAAGAAACCTCCACACTGTTTTCCATAGCGGCTGTACTAGTTTGCATTCCCACCAACAGTGTAAGAGGGTTCCCTTTTCTCCACACCCTCTCCAGCATTTATTGCTTCTAGACTTTTGGATAGCAGCCATCCTGACTGGTGTGTAATGGTACTTCATTGTGGTTTTGATTTGCATTTCTCTAATAATGAGTGATGTTGAGCACCTTTTCATGTGTTTGTTAGCCATCTGTATGTCTTCTTTGGAGAAATGTCTGTTTAGTTCTTTGGCCCATTTTTTGATTGGGTCATTTATTTTTCTGGAATTGAGCTTCAGGAGTTGCTTGTATATTTTTGAGATTAATCCTTTGTCTGTTTCTTCATTTGCTATTATTTTCTCCCAATCTGAGGGCTGTCTTTTCACCCAATCTGAGGGCTGTCTTTTCACCTTACTTATAGTTTCCTTTGTAGTGCAAAAGCTTTTAAGTTTCATTAGGTCCCATTTGTTTAGTTTTGCTTTTATTTCCAATATTCTGGGAGGTGGGTCATAGAGGATCTGTTACTATCTAACCATCTTATCTTCTGTCTCCTCCTTCTCCTTTTGCTTTCAATCTTTCCTAGCATCAGGGTCTTTTCCAATGAGTACATCAGGTGGCCAGAGTACTGGAGTTTCAGCTTTAGCAACAGTTCTTCCAATGAATAAACCATAGCTTTGACACTATGGACCTTTGTCAGCAAAGTGGTGTCTCTGCTTTTTGATATGCTTCACAGGTGGACTCTTTACCAAGTGAGCTACTGTGAAGCCAAGCTTCACAGTAGGGAGGCTCAAAGACACTTAAGCATTGCAGCTGACTGTTCTAGGAATTATTATCTTTGTCTAATTACAAAATTCTCTACAATAGGAGAAATATATCCATTTTTAAATTGAGAACGCTAAGGCTCAGAAAGTTTAAATGACTAATTTAAAGTTACATAGCAACACTTGGCCAGATCATGAATACTCTTCAGGTTTTATCAACTCTATGCGTGAATGCCGACTATTAGACAAAATGGGCCTATGCTCCATGGAGGCTTCTGGGTATAAACACCCCGTTTGGCTGGGTCAGGCCTGAGATTTCACATATTGTTCTTTCTTTCCCTGGAAGGTGGTTATTTCTGCAGCCACTTCCAAACTACTCCTGTAATATTTTCCATCCTAAATCCCAGAAAAACTGAGGACATAGGGTGGGACTCTGCCCCTCCTGTGAATCTCCAGGCTTGTTGCTATTTACTTAATGATTAATCCTTCAGCACTGCCTTGTTAAATAGAAAGGTAATCTTTTCCTCCTGTCTGGACTGGACAGGCTCCCAGTTCCAGTCAGGTACCTTCAGGCCATGGGGCTGAACATATAATATGCCTTTTGTGTTAGCCTTTGGAAACTGAGCTTCAGTGGAGGGGAGTGAAGGGTACTCTTAGCACTGGATTTTCTTCTGTGGAAGAAGAAAGTGGATTTTTGGAAACTGAACTTGGGTGGAGGGGAGTGAAGGGTACGCCTAGCACTGGATTTTCTTTTGTGGAAAAAGCAGTGGGGTTTTCTTATAGCTCTGGGGTCAAGTAGAGGACTTAGTTTGAATTTTAATCTTTTCAAGTCAGAGAGACCCAAAAGAGGATTGAGTATCATCAGCCTCATATGCATGTGTATCTATTTACTTTAAATACCCTAAATCACTGAAAAAATCAAACTGTCCTAATTATAACTTTGTAGCTACTGATTTTGCAAATAATTATTTTTAATATGAGCATTACAGATAAATTGTCTATATCTATAGTGTGGTTGAATTTATTATAAATAATTTCAATCTGGGCACCTAAATATTCCTTTCTAACTTAATTGACTGCCAATAAGAAGGTAGAAGAATATATTTTTTTAAATTGATACCACACCAATATGGGAAATGTTTGTGAACTGGGACCCTCAGTGACCTGGGAGGGAAAAAAAAGGAAATAAACAACTTATCCCCACCCAGGTGAGAGAGGAGATTTTCTAATAAGGAAAGTTAGATTTTTAGTGGATTTTTTTTCTACTTCCAATAAGAATGGAAAGCTTCAGCCTCCTGCAAGTTTGTGGGATTTCCCTGTGAGTGTGTAATGGGTTTGCTTGGAAAATCTGTCACTGTGGCCTCTCTAATGAAGGTGGTCACCCTCACCTTAACAACCTTGGATGCTGTTAAGAATTCTTGTTGTTGTTTAGTTGCCAAGTCGTATTCGACTCTTTGTGACCCCCTGCGTTATAGCCCACTAGATTCCACTGTCCATGTGATTTCCCAGGGAAGAATACTGGAGTGGGTTGCCATTTCCTTCTCCAGGGGATCTTCCAAACCCAAGGACCAAATCTGCATCTTCCATGCATCTCCTGCAAGGCAGGCAGATTCCTTTGCTGTTGATCCACTGGGGAAGCCCACTGTTAAAAATTAAACCTTCCTAACCATTTTTTTTTCTTTTCATATCCTGATTATAGACTCAATTAATATTGTTCTTGAAGGATTTCTATAAAATCAAAATGCAAGCAAAACCACAAATTAACCATCAAGGAAGCAATCTGGAGATGAAACTATGCTTTGCAGAACTGCTCCATATGCAATCAGGCCAGCCTCATCAACTCTTACTGCTGTTGTTCAGTTCTTAACTCATGTCCAACTCTTTGGCACCCCATTGCAGTGTGTGCCAGGCTTCTCCGTCTTTCACTATCTCCCAGAGCTCACTCAGATTCATGTCCATTGAGTCAGTGATGCTATCTAACTATCTCATCTTCTACTGCCCTCTTCTTTTCCCCATCAATCTTTCCCAGCATCAAGGTTTCTTCCAGTGGGTCAGCTCTTCGTATCAGGGGGTCAAATTATTGGAGATTCAGCTTCAGCATCCGATGAACTTTCAGGGTTGATCTCCTTGCAGTCCAAGGAACTCTCAAGAGTCTTCTCCAGCACCACAATTCGGAAGCATCAGTTCTTCAGTACTCAGCCTTCTTTATGGTCCAACTCTCACACCTGTACATGACTACTGGAAAAACCATGCTGTTGTTGCTGTTCAGTCACTCGGTTGTGTCTGACTCTGTGACCCCATGGACTGCAGCCTGCCAGGCTTCCCTGCCCTTCTCTATCTCCCAGAGTTTGCTCAAGCTTATGTCCATTCAGTTGGTGATGCCATCCAACCATCTCATCCTTCTCGTTCTCCCCCTGCCCTCAATATTTCCCAACAACAGGGCCTTTTCCAAAGAGTCAGATCTTTGCATCAGGTAGCCAAAGTATTGGAGCTTCAGCTTCAGCATCAGTCCTTCTGATGAATATTCAGGGTTTATTTCCCTTAAGATTGACTGGTTTGATCTCCTTGCTGTCCAAGCGACTCTCAAGAGTCTTCTCCAGCATCATAGTATGAAAGCATCAATTCTTCAGCACTCAGCATTCTTTATGCACCAACTCTTCATCTATACATGACTATTGGAAAAACCATAGCTTTGACTAGGAGGACTTTTGTTGGCAAAGTGATGTCTCTGCTTCTTAATGCACTGTCTATATTTGCCATAGCTTTTCTTCCAAGAAGCAAGCATCTTTTAATTTCCTGGCTGCAGTCACATTCCACAGTGATTTTGGAGCCCAGGAAAACAAAGTCTGTCACTGTGTCCATTGTTTCCCCATCTGTTTGCCTTGGAGTGATAGGACTGGATGCCATAATTTTAGTTTTTGAATGTTGAGTTTTAAGTCAGCTGTTTCATTCTCCTCTTTCACCCTCATCAAGAGACTGTTTAATTTCTCTTCACTTTCTGCCATTAGAGTGGTATCATCTGCATATCTGTGGTTGCTAACATTTCTCCTGGGAATCCTGATTCCAGTTTGTGATTCATCCAGCCCACCACTTCACATGATGTACTCTGCAAATAAGCTAAATAAGCAGCATCACTTTAACAGCATCATCTTTTAGGATTTGAAAGAGCTCAGCTGAAATTCCATCTCTTCTACTAGCCTTGTTCACAGTAATGCTTCCAGCTGTGTTATTTCAAATCCTAAAGATAAGCTGTTAACGTGCTGCACTCAATATGCTAGCAAATTTGGAAAATGCAGCAGTGGCCAGAGAACTAGAAAAGGTCAATGTTCATTCCAATCCCAAAGAAGCACAATACCAAAGAATGTTCAAACTACTGCACAATTGAACTCATTTCACATGCTAGTAAGTTAATGCTCAAAATCCTTCAAGCTAGGCTTCAACAGTGTGTCAACCGAGAACTTCCAGATGTACAAGCTGGATTTGGGAAAGGCAAAGGAATCAGAGATCAAATTGCCAACATCTGTTGGGTCATAGAAAAGGCAAGACAATTCCAGAGAAACATCTACTTCTGCTTCATTGACTATGCTATGGCCTTTGATTGTGTGGATAACAACAAATTGTGGAAAATTCTTAAGGAGATGGGAATATCAGAGCACCTTATCTGCCTCCTGAGAAACGGTATGCAGGTCAAGGAGCAACAGTTAGAACCAGACATGGAACAATGGACTGGTTCCAAATTGGGAAAAAAGTACATCAAGACTATATTGTCACCCTGCTTATTTTACAAAGTGGTTGTTTAGTTGTTTAGTTGCTAATCATGTGACTCTGCGATCCCATACACTGCAGCCCTCCAGGGTCCCCTAGCCCATGGGATTTTCTAGGCATGAATAGTGGAGTGGTTTGCCATTTCCTTCTCCAAGGAATCTTCCCAACACAGGGTTCAAACCTGCAGCTCTTGTGTCTCCTGCATTGGCAGGCGGGTTCTTTACACTGAGCCACCAGGGAAGTCCCATCATGTGAAATGCCAGGCTGGATGACGCACAAGCTGGGATCAAGATTGCTGGGAGAAATATCAATGAACTCAGATATGCAGACGACAGAAACTCTTATGACAGAAACCGAAGAGGAACTGAAAAGCCTTTGATGAAGTTGAAAGAGGAGAGTGAATAAGCTGGCTTAAAACTCAACATTCCAAAAACTATGATTATGGCATCCAGTCCCATTACTTAATGGCAAACAGATGGGGAAACAATGGAAACAGTGACAGTTTTTATTTTGGGGAGCTCCCAAATCACTGTGGACAATGATGACAGCCATGAAATGAAAAGACGCTTGCTCCTTGGAAGAAAAGTTATGACAAATCTAGATAACATGTTCAAAAGCAGAGGAATCATTTTGCCGACAGAAGTCCACGTAGTCAAAGCTATGATTTTTCCAGTAGTCATGTATGGATTTGAGATTTGGACCATAAAGAAATTCTTTGGTTGAGCACAGAAGAATTAATGCTTTCAAAATGTAGTATTAGAGAAGTCTCTTGAGAGTCCCTCAGACAGCAAAGAGATCAAACCAGTCAATCCTGAAGGAAATAAACCTTGAGTATTCATTTGAAGGACTGATGCTAGGAGACGACAGAGTGTGAGATGGCTGGATGGTATTACTGACTCAATGGACATGAGTTTGAGCAAATTCTGAGAGATAGTGAAGGACAGGGAAGCCTGGCTTGCTGCAGTTCATAGAGTTGCAAAGAGTTGGACGTGAATGAGTGACTGAACAACAACAATAACAATGCTTCCTAATGCCCTCTTCACTTCACATTACAAGATGTCTGGCTCTACGTAAGTGGCCACTCTTTCATCATAATGCTGGTCATTAAGAGTGTTTTGTATAGTTCTGTGCATTCTTGCCGCGTCTTCTTAATCTTTTCTGCTTCTGTTAGGTCTTTGCTATTTCTGTCCTTTATTGTGCCCATCCTTGCATGAAATTTTCCCTTGATATATCCAAATTTCTTGAGGAGATCTCCAGACTTTCCCATTCTATTGTATTCCTCTACATCTTTACATTGTTCACTTAAGAAGACTTTCTTATCTCCTTGCTGTTCCTTGGAGCTCTGCATTTGGTTGGGTATATCTTTGCCTCTCTCCCTTGCTTTTTACTTTTCACATCCACAACTGAGTGTCGTTTCCCCTTCAGCCCAGTCACTTTCTTTCTTTCTTTCTTTTTTTTTTGAAGCTGTTAATAATTGCCCTCTGCTCTTCCCCAGTAGAGTATTGGACACCTTCCACCTGGGAGGCCTGTCTTCCAGTGTCATATCTTTTTGCATTTTCATACTGTTCCTGGGGTTCTTTCAGCAAGAATATTAGAGGGGTTTGCTGTTCCCTTCTCCAATGTACCACACTTTGTCAGAACTCTTCACTACAACCTGCCCATCTGGATGGCCCTGCATGTCATGGCTCATAGTTTCATTGAGTTACGCAAACCCTTTTACCACAACAAGGTTGTGATTCATGAAAGGGTCATCAACTCTTTCAGGGCATATATATCTTCAGGATGAAGATGGCTGATAAGGAATGTGGACTGAGAACAATAACCTTGATGTTGCATCCTTCTTGATGAGCATCAAGCATCACTTTTTCAGTGAATCCCTGACCACTGTACATGTGAACTTCTTTTTCTGAAGGACCTGTCGAAGCCATACCTGCACGTTTTTTCTTGTCTTACATATATAAACATTATTTCTATATCAAATAATCATAGAGAGAGAAAATACTTTGAAAATCTTATATCTCCTTCAGTTCCTCACATAAAATCTTGTATATTGCCTTTGCTTATAAATTATTTATAGTTTTATGATTTGGTTGAGTTCTAAGTCATGAAAGGAGCACTGTTAGAAATTCAGTCAGCCAGAACTATTTTGTCCCAAATATTTGCAGAAGTTTGTGTAATGTGTAGGAGTACTGTGAAAAGTAGATGGTATAATTCCTGTTCTTGGGGAATTTCTAAAGGGGAATATATTCTGTGCATTTTACCTATCCTTTAGAGAAATAGCTATAGACTTAGATAAAGAATAAGTGCATTTAATTAACACAAAAAAAGAATAAGTGCATTTAATTAACTAATTAAGAACAAATAAAAATTTTAAATAAAGTTACCTGTTATTACAATTGGCTCTTGATAGCCCTTGGGTTTATTTAATACAGTGAAATCAAGTATGTTCACTTTAGCTGAGATAAGAATAACAAGCACTTCCCAAAGAGGAATAAAATAAAGTACTCCATTGTGTTTGGTCTTGAAACATTCAAATATTTGATATCTACCTTAGTGAGTATTCAATTCCAACTATTGTGGTAGATGCTGAAAACTCAAAGGCAATTAATTTTGGAGAAAAGGGAACCCTCTTACACTGTTGGTGGGAATGCAAACTAGTACAGCCACTATGGAGAACAGTGTGGAGAGTCCTTAAAAAACTGGAAATAGAACTGCCATATGACCCAGCAATCCCACTCCTGGGTATACACACTGAAGAAACCAGATCTGAAAGAGACACGTGCACCCCAATGTTCATCGCAGCACTGTTTATAATAGCCAGGACATGGAAGCAACCTAGATGTCCATCAGCAGATGAATGGATAAGAAAGCTGTGGTACATATACATGATGGGATATTAATTAGCCATTAAAAAGAATGCATTTGAATCAGTTCTAATGAGGTGGATGAAACTGGAGCCTATTATACAGAGTGAAGTAAGTCAGAAAAAAAAAAATACCAATACAGTATACTAACGCATATATATGTAATTTAGAAAGATGGTAACGATAACCCTATACGTGAGACAGCAAGAGACATAGATGTATAGAACAGTCTTTTGGACTCTGTGGGAGAAGATGAGGGTGGGATGATCTGAGAGAATAGCACTGAAACATGTATATTATCATATGTGAAACAGATCGCCAGTCCAGGTTCGATGCATGAGACAGGGTGCTCAGGGCTGATGCACTGGGATGACCCAGAGGGGTGGGATGGGGAGGGAGATGGGAGGGGGATTCAGGATGGGGAACACATGTAAAACCATGGCTGATTCATATCAATGTATGGCAAAAACCACTACAATATTGTAAAGTAATTAGCCCCCAATTAAAATAAATAAAATTTTTAAAAAAGATAACTAACTTACAATTGCTTACCATCATAATTATCAAGATATTTTAGTAGGTATTGAATTTTCCTGTTTAGTTATGCTTTGTAGAACTAGAAACTGAACTCAGTTCTTGGAAGTTGTCATGGAGCAGTATGGATACCATGGGAAGACTTTAAGTGTCCTTGGACCTCAGTTATCTTACTTATAAAATGGGGCTTATGACACCTTTCTCTTTCGACTAGCTGGATTATTGTTAGAGGGAAATGAAATAGATAGATGCTAAGCATATTAAAAAGCAGAGACATTATTATGTCAACAAAGGTCCATTTAGTCAAGGCTATGGTTTTTCCAGTGGTCACGTATGGATGTGAGAGTTGGACTATAAGGAAAGCTGTACACTGAAGAATTGATGCTTTAGAACTGTGGTGTTGGAGAAGACTCTTGAGAGTCCCTTGGACTGCAAGGAGATCCAACCAGTCCATCCTAAAGGAGATCAGTCCTGGGTGTTCATTGGAAGGACTGATGTTGAAGCTGAAACTCCAATACTTTGGCCACCTGATGTGAAGAGCTGACTGATTCGAAAAACCCTGATGCTGGGAAAAATTGAGGGCAGGAGCAAAAGGGGATGACAGAGGATGAGATGGTTGGA
>NC_057407.1:59499763-59530028 GCF_019320065.1 Cervus canadensis | reverse complement strand
TGGTGATATTGCTCAGAGTGAAGCACCTAAGGGCTCCAGGCCCTTGTTGGTATGTGATGAATGAACATGACACAATTAACATGCTGCCCTTATAAGCTAAATAGACAAATCAAAGTTGTTTACTACATATAAGGGTTTTATGACTAACATAGAGGGGAAAATACTTTCTATGATGCCAATAACTTATTTTATTGTTTCTTAAGATATCCCCCCCTGAAATGCAGAAAAGAGCATTTTTTTTTTCAGTGCCTGATGAATAGACTACTATTAAAAATGATGATCAGAATGGAGAGTAATTCAGAGTGTTTTCTAATAAGCAAGTGAAAAATAGTTTCCATGTTTTATTCAGAGAGGCATCATTACAAAATAACCAACATGATTTTCCAGTATATTTTCTGTACTTATTTTGAATGCATTGTTCCCTTAGTGTTATAGTCCATAATAAATAATGGCGGAACTGGCTCCTTATCTGGGAAACTGACTTCCTTTTTCCAACTGCTTAACGTCTTTAGAGCCCCACTTACCATCCTGGGTTCCAAAGTTTCAGTCTGGGTCAAAGGTCATACCTTGGTCATCCAGAATAATATATCAGAGAGTTATTGAGTCTCACACAGAAAAACACATAGAGGATCAATGTTAATATCTAATGAGTCTCAGACACTGTTGAATATAACTAATGGAATGTGATGTTGCTATCCAAATTATAATGATGTGGAAAAAATTGTTTTAAGCAATGATGCTCAGTAACTTCACAAATAGAATGCAATATACAATTCAAGTAGTAAACAAATGACTAACATACTTTTGTGCTCTGTAAGAAGAAATGTTATATGCCTCTTAATAATGCTCTATGAAGTTGTATAATAATTTGTGATAATGAGTATATTATGATAGAAAAGCAAAAAATAAATAGAAAAATTTTCATAATAATATTTAACTCTTTAATGATGAAGTTACTGAAATAAAATAATAAAAATCCACTTTTTTTCAGAAAGGAAATGAAATTACAAAAAATGGCTATTACTAGTGTATGCTGCTTACTTACATTGTTGTATAGCAAAAACCAACACAACCTTGTAAAGCAATTATCCAATTAAAAATTTAAAAAAAACCTCCAGCATATTATTTGCAATTTTTTCAAACATTTAATCTTTAAAAATGAATATACATGGATAACCTAGAACTTATCAAGATTTAACAATTTTTTTTACACCAGAGATTTTCCTCAAACTGCTTCCTTAATAATTCTCAGTCCCTTACCCCTTATATTCAATCACTGTTTTATTTTTCCAACACAGATTAGTTTTACCTGTTCTATAGTTCAATACAATTGAAACCATGAAGAAATACTTTTAAGCAAGACTTCAACTGAACAAAATATTTTTGCAATTAATCAATGATGTTGTGTGTATTAGTAATTCATTGATTTTTATTGCTGAGGAAGATTTAATTTTATGTTTATTACAACTTATCCTTCTCTTTGGGGCTTCCTAGGTGGTTCAGACAGTAAAGTGTCTGCCTACAATTTGGGAGACCCACGTTCGATCCCTGGGTCAGGAAGAAGGAAAAGGACAAGGCAGAAACACATACACACACACACACACGCACACAGGTGCCCACACTATTCAGTAACATTTAACAAATCAGCTGTACCTTATGACCCATTGCTATTTCAAAAAACACTTATGCATACAAACCATCTGGAAAATTGTACATCCCACTGTTAACTGCAGTTCATTATTTCTGGAGAGAATGATGGGGGAGTTGGGGAGGGGTGAGAAAAAAAAGGCCGGTTCCTTTCCCAACAAGTACAGTTCTGGACTATTAGTATACGAATTCACAAATAATCAGAAGCTAAATGTGTGATAGTAGTTAATTGCCAAAAAAAAAAAAGAAAGTGTTTGCAAATGATGCACAAATAAATATATACACTATGAATGGACCATTCAGCTTTCAAACACAGATGGACCTGACTGGGAGGAGTCATCCATGTAGAGAAGTGATCTGGGATAAATCTCTGTGAATGGTATTCCATCCATATAGCAGAAAAAATTATAGCACATAGTAATAATTATGTCCTTAACCTAATTTGACAGATGAAAAAAATGAGTCTTATCAAGATTAAGACATTTGTAAGACCCAGTTATCTAATCTCTGTTACATTTATTTTGCCATCTGATACTTCTTTTAAAAATGAAGACTAATCATAACATTGAAAACAACATTTAAATACACCTCACGCACAAAATACATCAACATGATTATTAATTGATACAAACCATGACTTGTTTAGTCCAAACATAGATACGTAGAACTCTTCTTTGGAGGAAATGCTATGCATAATATGGGTCTCTTTGGCTTCTTTAAAATTGGAGATGCCTATTCCCCTGTTTGCTGCTGCTGCCGCTGCTAAGTCGCTTCAGTCGTGTCCGACTCTGTGCGACCGCATAGACGGCAGCCCACTAGGCTCCTCTGTCCCTGGGATTCTCCAGGCAAGAACACTGGAGTGGGTAACCCTTCTCCATTTCCTTCTCCAGTGCATGAAAGTGAAAAGGGAAAGTGAAGTCGCTCAGTCTGTCTGACCGTTAGCGACCCCATGGACTGCAGCCTACCAGGCTCCTCCGTCCATGGGATTTTCCAGGCAAGAGTACTGGAGTGGGGTGCCATTGCCTTCTCCAGTTCCTCTGTTTAATGTAGGGTTATTTTTTTTTTTTCTGTATCATTACCAAAAAAAGTAAATTCTTCATAATCCTGGGTGCATAAATAGTCTTAAAAATAAGTAAATTTCCTCTGTGTTTCTTCAACTGTGTTCTGGATACATTTATATTCTTATAACAGCCTGTGAGGTGGATTATTTTTCTCACTTGATATTAGAAGAAATAAGAACATAAGGTTGCAAGAAATTCACCCCAGATCAAAAAGTTGCAAGTGGGAAAAGGCAAGATTCTAATCTGGTGTTTCTGATTAGCAAACTAATATGCTCAGTCCTGGGATTGTCATTTTCAACATTTTGCAGAAGAATGAGGTGTATTCTTTCTTTTACAATTAAAAATAAATTTTAAGATTTAATTCTTTAAAATTGCTATTGTTTTTGAAAAGTGTTAAAACATTTTATATATATATATATATATTTATATATATATATATATATATATATATAAACTCATGTCAATGGACATGAGTCTGAGCAAGCTCCAGGAGATGGTGAAGAACAGGGAAGCCTGGCATGCTGCAGTCCTTGGGGTTGCAAAGAGTCAGACGTGACTGAGCAGCTGCACAACAGTATACATAAAGTAACAATCTTTACTAAGCATCACCACTATTGAAGAACCTACTTAGATGATATTAATGATATTTGAGGGTATTCAGAACTAATCCCATCTTCAAATTGACCTACTCTTAGGATAAGGAATATCCTTTTAATATGAAAGATGTGACACATTCAGAAAGAAGTTATTCAGATAATTCAATATCAAATCAATAGTAGATAAATCGTTCTATATGTTTATATATTTCCTTCTAGCCTAAAGAGTCAATGAAATTTCACAGAAAACCTGGAACTTGAATTTATAATAAATTGATGTAGAAAACCATGGAAAACGATCATCCATGGATGGTCTATTCCAAAAGTCAGCAGGCAGAAAATGTGGTGGAAACACCTCCAAATGGGCCTTTCCACTCTTGACAAGTCTTTCTCTGGAAATGTAAATAACAGATGAAGACATTTTCAATTCCATGTGTGGATATTTAACAAGGTTCCAATACAGGTTCAAGGACTTTGCCTTATAGCTGTTCTTTTCTCTCCCAGGAACTAATTATATGCTTTGATGGAAAGGCTTTTTCTTAGAAACAGATATTCTGAAGAGACATGCTTGAGAAACACTCATTCTTGAGTGGGGGATTGTGGTCCCTGCACTTGCAGCTAAAATCTGTGGATCCCCTTACACGAGCCTGGTTTTCTAAGGACAAATGCCATGTGAACGACAAGAAGAGCATCATTCCAGCCTTGGGACCTGTGATGTAGTTAATTTGTGCACTCATGTCAGAGAGAGAACTTCTTTCTTGTTATCAGTATCAAAGTTCCTGGATACCTAGTACTGTTTTCTTGAGAGAGAGAGCAGTCAAGGCATAAAACTAATGACAGCCATTTGAAAGTATTTGCATACAAAACTTGTTTTTCACAATCCTTAGAAGGCTATAAATATAGAGAGAAACTCTAAAAAGTTTCCAGTAAGCTATGTCTGGGACAGTTGTGGCAGTCATTATGGAATACTAAGTGACATTACACGTGTGGATAGATACATAAAACACAGGAAATTAGTTCTGATTTCAAAGTGAATTATTTGACATCTCTGTCACTTGGTATCATTTTGGTCCTTCTAGGAAGTATGTAGTGATCAACTTTTGAGGTTTTAGTTTGCTTTCTTGATAAGTACTGAAGCCGATAATTTTCAATGTTATTATATTATAGGCATTTTCTATAACTTTTTTGGAATTTTTTTTTAAGATCTCTGTGCAATTTAAAATAGGAGTTCTGTGTTTCTCATCAGTAAATTGTAGGTGATGTGTATATATATATATATATATATATTCTAGATATAGTTCTTCTTTCATATATGTGTATTCCTATATAAAATAAATTTACATATACAGTTATACACATAAATTTATATATAATGTAAAATTTTGCACGTCAATATAGATACAATTTTTTCCTACTCTGTGGATAGCTTTTTTACTTTTAAAATGTATGATCTCTAATGATCAGGTTTAAAATATTGACGATGTTCAACTTTTTAGTTTCTTTATGGCGCTTGATGGTATTTTTCCTACAGATTTTCTACAGATTTAGCTTTGACATCTTGATCTCTGACTCATTTTGAGCTAATTTTTATCTATAGCATGAGGCAGTGGTTGAGGTTCCTTTTTTTCATATAAGGGTATCCAATTGATGTGGTGTAATTTGTTGAAAAATATATTATTTCTGCTTTAGATACCTTGATATCTTGGTAAAACAATTCATCTTTTTAAGTCAATTTCTGAACTTTTTATTATGTTTCAATGGTTTTTTTGTTTATTTTTATACCAATACTTCACAACCTTGCTTTCATTCATTTAGCTGTTTTTTCATATTTTTATTTTATATTAAAATACAGTTAATTAACAATAATGTGCTAGTTGCATGTACACAGCAAAGTGATTCGGTTATACACACACAATTATCCTTTGTTTTTAAATTATTATCCCAGTGAGATTATTATAGACTATTAACCAGAGATCGCTGTGCTATACAATAGGTTCTTTTTTTTTTCTTTTTTTTAAATTTATGTGTTTATTTATTTTGCTTTGCAATATTATATTAGTTTTGCCATACATTGACTTGAATCCTCCATGGGTGTGCATGTGTTCCCCATCCTGAACCCCCCTCCCACCTCTCTCCCCATCCCATCCCTCTGGGTCATCCCAGGGTACCAGCCCTGAGCACCCTGTCTCATGCATCAAAGTAGGTTCTTGATTATCTGTTTTAAATATAGCAGCTTGTACATGTCAATCCCAAACTCACAGTCTATCCCTCCCCTCTCCCCCTTTTCCCCTGGTTATCATAATTATGTCCTCTAAGTCTCCAAGTGTTCCTGTTTTATAAATAAGTCTGTTTATATCTTTTATTTTAAGATTCTGGCATATAAGCCATATCATATGATATTTGTTTTTCTCTGTATGACTTATTTCACTTAGTATGATAATCTCAGTTTCAACGTGTTGCTGTAATTGGTATATTTCCTTATTTTTTATTGCTGGGTAGTATTCCATTGTATATATATGTTGTATCTTGTTTCTCCATTCTCTGTTATGACATTTAAGTTGCTTCCAAGTCCTGGTTATTGTAAACAGCACTGTGATGAACATCAGGTTGCATGTAACCTTTTGAACCATGTGTTTCTCCTAACATATATCCAGGATCCATATGCTGGGGCACATAGTAGGTATTCTGCGTTTTTTAAGGAACCTCTATATTGTTCTCCTTAGGTATTGTTTCATTTTACATTCACACCAGCAATGTAGGAGAGTTCCCATTTTCCCATACCCTCTTCAGCATTTATCATTTGTAGATATTTTTAATGATGGCCATTCTGAAAACTGTGAGGTGATATCTTACTGTAGCTTTAATTTGCATTTCTCTCATACTTAGCAATATTGAACATCTTTAATATGCCTCTTGTTCATTTGTAAGCCATCTTTTAAGTACATAAAATAGGATTGTTTTCCTTCCCTAAAACTGGTTTGTGTGCTATCTATTCATCCCATTACTTCTCCTTTGGAATTTCCAGAAACCACTATACTTTTTTTCTGATTCTAGTTTTTCCTTTTCAAGAAAGGAAATTTATAATTCATATATGTGTACATACATCATTCTTTCTCAAGCATAAATATCTTCTGACTTACCTCATTCAGTGCTCAAATATATTAATATTTTTAAATTCACTAACATCAACTGTCTATACTCCATCTCCAGCCCCACATAAATCTATTTAATTTGTAACATCTATACTATATTTATAATAGCCCACTATTATTTTTTCAATATCATGATTGGTATGATTCAAGAGAAAGCTTGACATTGTCCCCAAATTAGCTTTCCATCTGAGAAGGAAGAATCTGGTTAAACATAAGGTAAGAACTTGGAGTGAACAATAAATAATTGAAACAAAAATGCTAGATTATATACTGTCTCTTACTACATGAAGCTTCTGCAGTTATTTGAATCTAGTATTAATCAGGAAAAAAAAGAAATTGAAGGGCAATGAATAGGTATGATGAAACAGAAACTTTTAATAAAATATTGAGAAAACAAAAATATTACTAAGTTGTGTATATAAGAATATGGGGCAAGGTTACATAGGAGCAAAACAGTGGACAGCAAGGTGAAGAAGGGTGGGGAACACATTAGGTGAAAACCACATAGATATTAATATCAGGCAAGTGAGAGACATAGAGACACAGCATCTAAGCTACTGGGCTTTAAAGCCTGCTTATACCTAGCATCCCCTCTTCCTCTACATAAGACTGATTCAACACTAACAAGTATATGTGTGCACACTGCTTTTCAACCCTAAGGGCAGTGACTGTCACACCCGAAGATAGAATTATGCTAACTTCATAATGAGAAGAGAATGGTCTCTGTGGACTTCTTCTAGGTCAGTTCAAACAGTGAATACATTCTGAAATTTCTATTCATCTTTTGTCATCTGAAATTAACTTCTTGCTCCATAGCATCCTCATGGCCTTTTTCACTGCTGCATATCTCGGGGTATAAATCAGAGGGTTGAACAAAGGTGTTCCAATTGTATAAAGCACAGCCATCATCTTATCTGTGGAGAAGGTTGTGGCAGGGCATGTGTATATAAATATGCAAGGGCCAAAGAAAAAGATGGCCACCATAATATGGGAGATGCAGGTGGAGAGGGCTTTTTTACTCCCCTCAGCACTGGTTTCTCAGAGAATGCAAGATGATAGCATAGGAGAATATCAGCATGATGAAACTCACTGTACAGATGGCCCCGCTGTTGAACACCAAGCCTAGGTTGGTCACATAGGTGTCTGTACAGGCAAGTTGTAACAAAGACTGCAAATCACAAAAGCAGTGGTCAATTCCACTGGGACCACAGAAAGGCAGACTCAAGGCTAGAAAAATCTGAGGTGATGAATGCACACATGACCCCAACCAGGCCAGGAACATTAGCACACCACAGACTCGATGACTCATGATGGTCATGTAGTGCGAGAGTTTGCAGGTGGCCACGTAGTGGTCAACAGCCATGAGAATAAGGATGAAGATCGCCAGGCAGTAAAAGAAATGGAATGGGAAGACTTGGATCATGCACTCACTGAAAGAGATAGTGGTCTTCTTCAAAAGGGTGTCAGCAATCATTCTAGGAGCTTCTATGGAGATAGAGAAGCAGGTATCAGATAAAGATAGGTAGAAAAGGAAGAGTACATTGGACTCCCAAGTGCCCAGCTGGTCTTGACGGTAACAATAATCAGCAAGTTATCCAGCAATGTCCCCAAATAGAAAATCAAGAAAATGACAAACACTATTTTCTTCCTAACAGGATCTTGTGTCAACCCAAGCAGAATAAACTCAGTCATATTACTTTTCAACTGCATGATTTCATGAAAGAGGAGAAAATATGACTGTGCAATGATTAATCTGCAAAAAATAAGGCAATAATTCATAGGATGTTCCATGATGTTATGGAATATTGCTTTTGGGGGCCATTGTACCTGTGATAACTCAGGCTAACACTTTGTGTGATAATTTTTAATGGCCACTACAAAGGTTTACTACGAGTTTCAAACAAGCTTCTGAAAGTATTAATTTCCTATAAGTATTTTTTTTGAAAGCTTGCTAAATTTGATATCATTATTGATTAAATTTTCAAATGTGCTGAATGCATAGTTAAGAGATAAGTCTTTGTTATTTCTTTCATTTGTTTGTCACATTCAAAAATTTTATGGCACATGTTTTTCATGGTCTATCACTTGGGATTTAGGATATACATGACTGCCTTTGGAGGCTCATGATATAAAGTCACACTACACCTTTAACTCTGTTAAAACCATCATACATAAACACTTACGTATCACATAATTGCTATACACAGGGATATATAATCATATATATATATATATATATTTAATATGTTCCACCTCTTCCTTGCACTCTTGTTCCAGTTATTACAGCTTGAGCAATGAAACAGGAAACATGCCCTTTAAATAATCTGCTGTTATCATCTTGAATGTGATATTCTGTATTAGACAAATACTAATGATCAGAAATAAATGTTATTTCATATGCCATTATCTCAAATATCCCAGTTTATCTCTTTTTCCAGCTTCTGAAAAGCATTGTTTAGAATACTCAGAAATCCTGAAGTTACGGTACTAAATGGAGGATGGTGGGTTATTACTCAAAAGTTAGTATTTTTCTCTTAAGCATCTTAGATCTGGAGTGATTTGGGGAGATGGTTTTGTGTCACCAGGTGGTTAGTATAGGATCCGATCATGGTTTTATTCCCAGGAGAGTGTGTATTGTTCAAGTATCTGAAAATCTGCAAGCTTCAGAAAAAAACAAAGAAGAAGATGTACTTTTAAAAAGAAGCAATGCCAATTGTCAATAGATATTATCTTCACTTCTACTCTTCAAATGGGTGTCACAAATTTAAAATGACTAAATTTGTTAAAAACAAACAGATAATCTTTTGATGTGTGGGCTAGGAGAGAAGAGCTGAAAGAAAAGCAGGCAGGCAAAGCTGAAAAATAGATAAGGGTGAAACATTATCTATTTAGTATTAGGCAGATTCATTTGTGCTCAAAGAGTTGTCTTATGGCAGAGACCACAGGGAGAAGCATTGCTTAATTTAAGGAGGCTCTTTGTCCACTTTCCCCTGATTCAGTAGTCCTACTGAACATCTAAAGATGTTCATCTTTAGAGGAAATTCTATACTCGTTTTATTTCTTTGCAGAACTTATCATTCTTTGTGGAAAGTTTAACAGATTGTCCCAAGATTATTTATCACTCAGTAGTCCAAGTAAAAGAGTATATAATCTACCCTCGTTGAGCTCCTCACTCTGTCCCCATGATTTCTGATTATCCAACACACAGGAGCCTTAGAAAACAGCCTGCTTGTGAATCAAAAAGTGGCCCCAAAAGTGCTCACTATTCATGCTTTATATATATATATATATATGTATGCCATATATATTGATAAATTAATATTTATTTTCTGTTCAAATCTTATTAGACATAGAACTGGTGCCTGGTGGATGAATAAGGGTAAATAAGACCAAATGTGGAAGAACACTGACAGGTACAAATATTGATGAAAAGGAAATATTTCTACCCGGTATTGTTCAGGAGTGCTTGTCCCACATAAGTGACACATTATATTTCACCTTAATTATAGTTTGCAGGCTCTTCATTGCCATGTTTCCTCCAAAAGTTTTCTGAGAAATAGGTATTCACCTTTTCAAATTAAACCTTTGAAATGTGGAACTTTCCAGTTATAAACCTATGATGTTATTTTGGGAGAATATAAGGAGTGATGATTCTATATTGTGATATACGATATTCTGTGCAAAGTTGTCACATGGAGATGGAAAAGTTGCCGTTCTCCCAAGGCTATGTGAAGGTCACTGTTTCCATGAAACTTATGTCTGATTTCTTACAGAATCTCTTCAAACTTTCTGGTACCTCTAGCTCCTAGTAAAGATGAATCTTGTCACACTACCTGATATCAACATTATGTACAAACTTTCTTACACTGTGCTATCTCTAGAATTTGTAATAAAAACAATAACACATGAAATACATTCCTCTATTATTTCATTACAATAATGAGTTTTAACATGTGAAGATTTACTGAATTCATAACATCATTTTCCCTCAACATTTGTGTTCATTTTACTTATTTCTTATACTAAGAGTAAATCTTAAAAAAAAAATCTTCTCTTTCTTTCTGAGTTATGTGGTAAAAAGTGTATTCAAAATAAATATGGAAGTATATTAGAAAATTATGATGGCTAATTTTGTAATGATGCCTCTCTGAGTAAAAAAATCAAAAATGTTTTTCACCTACCTGCTAGAAGACACTGAATAAGTGTCAATTCTGACCATCTTTTTGATAGCAACCTTTTCAGAGAGCAGTGAAAAAAAATGCTCTTATCTGAATTCCAGGCGGAACATTTTAAGAAATAGTGACATTAAAAAAAAAAAAAAAAAACGAAAGAAATAATGACATAAATTATTGGCATTATAGAGAGTGTTTTCCCTAAAGTTATCCCCAGTATGCTAGTCAGAAACATCTCATGTGTAATAAGCAGTTTTCATTTGTCTATTTAGCTTATTAGGAAAACAAGTCAATTTTTCTCAATTTCATTAATCACATAGAAACAAGGATTTGGAAATCTTAGGTGCTTCACACTGAACAACATTAACAGGGAAAAAGACAAATGAAACAAATGAATGGTAGAGAGAGCAGGTTAAAAAAAAATGAATAAAAATAGTTTTTATTAAAAAGAAAGTAGGTCATCCAGAAACAACTCTGCTACCAAGTAGAACCTAAATTATCCCTCCTGGTGTTAGAAACTTAGCGGAACAGAAAAGTATGGTGTAATATAGTCAATGAGATGAGGTAGTTAGATAGCATCACAGTCTCAATGGACGCGAATTTGAGCAAACTCTGGGAGATAATGGACAAGAAAGCATGATGTGCTGCAGTCAATAGGGTTTCAAAGAGTCTGATGTGACTGACTGAACAGGAACAATATAGTCAAAGTATTAAATGAAAAAAAAAAAAAATTCCAAGCAAGAATTTGGTACATAAAGCCATGTCTTTTAAAAAAAAGAGGATATAATTTACATTACTTTAAAGATTAACAACTTTGAGCATCTTTATAAGTGCCTCTTGACCAACTGCATGCCTTCTTTGGAGAAAGTTCTATTAGGTCTTCTTTCAATTTGAATCTTTTTTTTTCTAATTGTATAAGCTATGTACGTATTTTGGATATTAGCTCCTTATCAAACATATTATTGGCAAATATTTTCTCCTGCTCAGGTGATCTTTTCATCTTGTTGATAGCTTCCATTGCTGTGAAAATAACTGTAATTATGATCTATTTTTTTGTTTTTGTTTTCTTTGCTTTAGGAACCAGAATAAATCTGATTTTAAAATATAGCTATGATTTATGTCATAAGTGTTCTGCTTATACTTCCTTTTAGGAGTTTTATGGTTTTCAGTCTTATATTCAGGTCTTTAATCCATTTTGAGTATACCTTCAAAAGTAAATGAAATTAGAAAATGTTTTAATTTCATTCTTTTGCATGTAGCTTTTTAATTCTTTTAGCATCATTTAATGAAGAGGATGTCTTCTCCACTGCATATTCTTGACAATTTTAAGATCACAGATTAATGAACCATAGAGTGGGGTCTTGTTTCTTGGCTCCCTGTTTTGTTACATTGACCCCTGTGTCTGCCATTATTTCTTGTTTTGATTACTGTAGCTTTGAAATAGTCTGAAATCTTTAAAGTTGATACTTTCAACTCTGTTATTTCTCAAGACTGTTTTGGCAAATTAAGCCACAGTGAAGTATTATCTCACATATCTTGAAACGGTTATCATTAAAAAGAACACAGACAAAAATTACAGGCAAGGATGTGGAGAAGAGGGAACCCTTGTACACTGATGGGAAGTTAAATTGGTGCTGTCACTATGGAAAACAGCTCAGAAGGGGATAGCGGTAAAGAATCCACCTGCCAATGCAGGAGACACAGGAGTATGGGTTCTGATCCCTGGGTCAGGAATATCTCCTGGAGGAGGAAATGGCAACCCACGCCAGTGTTCTTGCCTGGAAAATTCCATGGACAGAGGAGCCTGGTGGGTGTCCACGGGGATGCAGAGAGTCAAATAAGACTGACTACGCTCACACATACATGGCTCAGAAACTGCACTGTAGTTATATGTCCAAAAAAGATGAGAACACTGATTCAAATAGGTACAGTCTCTTCAATTTTTGTAGCAGCTATATATATAATGGAACATTAATCAGTCATGAAGATAATGAAATATTGTCGTTTGCAACAACATGGATGGACTTGAAGGATACCACACTAAGTGAAATAAGTAGAAAGACAAACAGTATGATAGCACCTATATGCAAAAACTAAAAAATAAACTAATTACTGAATATAACAGAAAAAGAAATAGACTTACAGATACAGATAAAGTGGTTACCAGTAGGGAGAGGGAAAAAGATGGGGGCAAGATAGGGCAGGGGATGAAGAGTTACCAACAACAGTATTAAAAAAACAAAACTACAAGAATATTTAATAATATACAGGAGTATGGTCAATATTCTATAATAGCTATAAATAGAGTATAATATTTAAAAATTTTAAGCCACTCTGTTGTACAGTGTAAACAATAATATTGTATATCAACTATACTTCAATATATATATTTTTTAATGATGAGGATATAGAGACATTTCCACACAATCATAAATTGAGGGCATTTATAACTCACCACCACACCTGCTTTGAGCTTCCCTGGTGGCTCAGTGGTGAAAAATCTGCCTGCAGTGTGGGAGACCAGGGCTTGATCCCTGGGTCAGGAAGATCCCCTGGAGAAGGAAATGGCTCCTCACTCCAGTATTCTTGCCTGGAGAATTTCATGGACAGAGGAGCCTAGCCAGCTTACAGTCCATGGGGTCACAAAGAGTCAGATACCACTGAGTGAACGACATTTTAACTTTTCACATCTGCCTTATAACAAATACTACAGCAGTTTCTTCTACTTAAAAGGACAATAGACAGCAATGTGAATACATATGAAACTCTAAAACTTGTTTTATATGGTCACATATCAGGACAGATACAGAACACTACTGTAATGATGCTATGAAAAGCCCTTCATTTTAGTGTAAAAGTTGAAAGATGCACATACTTCTACACTAAAATGAATAATCAACAAGGATCTTCTCTATTTCAAAGGAAATCTGCTCAATATTCCATAATAGCCTAAATGGGAAAAGGATTTGATAAAGGGTACATGCTTATGTGTAACTGAGAAATTTTGTGGTATACCTGAAACTAGCAACACTGTTAATCAACTATGCTCCAATATAAAATAACAAGTTTAAAAAAAATAGTGTACTACAAAAAAAGTGACCATTTTCATATGCTCAAAAAAAAAGAAAGAAAGAAAGAAAGAAAAAGGAATTTAACCGTGTTTGAAGATTTTTACACTGAAAACTATGAAACATTTTTAAGGAAGTTAAAGATTTATAAACAGAAAGATATCCCATATTTATGGGTTAAAAGATTCCCTGGTAGCTCAGTAATAAAGAATCTGTCTGCCAATACAGGTGCAGGTTCAATCTTCAAGTCAGGAAGATTCCCTGGAGGAGACAATGGCAGCCCACTCCAGTATTCTTGCTTGGGAAATCCATGGACAGAGGAGCCAAGAGGGCTACAGTCCATGGGGGTCACAAAAGAGCCAGACATGACTTAGCAACTACAAAATTAAAATAACAACACTGCCCAGAATGACCTGCAGATTCAAAGCAATTACTGTCAAGATACTAATAGCTTTTTTTTTTTTTTGGCAAAAAAAAGAAGAGTGAACCTAAAATTCATATAACTCTGTAAAGAACGCCAAAGAGCCAGTCTTGACAAATTAAGAACACATTTGGAAAACTCATATTTCTAAACTGAACTTACCAAAAGCTACAATAAAAGAACCATAAAAGTGTACTAAAAAAAGACAAACATAGATTACAAAATATAAAATCCAGAAGTAGACTTATACATATTTTTGTCAGTTGTGTTTTCACAAGTTTGCCAGTACCATTCCATAGGACTTGAATAATCTCTTCCACAAGTGATGTCAGTAAATAGTTGCTTGTTTTTGTTCAATTGTTCAGTCATATCGGACTCTTTGTGACCCCATGGACTGCAGCATGCCAGCCTTCCCTGAAAGTGGAGATGATCCATCCTCTGTTTCTTACATGGTTACATGTTTTTCTGTATTATATCCAAAAATATCAATTCTTCTTAATCCTGGGTACATAAATAGTCATAAAGGTAGGTGAAGGTCTTGTGTGTATCCACAGCAGTGTGTTGTTTCCTGAATGTTTCTTCAATCAGTTCTCATAACAGCCTGTGAGTTGAATTACTCTTCTCACTTGACATTAGAAGAAATAAGAACGTAAATTGATAAGAAATGCATTTCAGATTAAAAAGTTGCAAGTAGGAAACAGCAAGATTCTAATCTAATTTTTCTGATTCCCAAACTAATATGCTCAACCACTGGGATCTTCATTTCAACATTTTTCAGAAGAGTCTATACGGCCACGATTCATAGGGAAATTGTAGATGGAAGAAAAACGTGTGAAGAGAAAGGTAAAACGGACCCTCAGTGAAAGCAGTGTGTGCATGCTTAGTGGCTCAGTCATGTCTGACTCTTTGCAACTCCATGCTCTGTATCCTGCCAGGCTCCTCTGTCCATGGAATTTTCTCAGCAAGAATACTGGAGCGGGTTGCCATTTCCTTCTCCAGAAAGCAGTACCACATAGTTCTTAATATTTGGGAATTCTGGTAAATTATACTGTGTGTGAATGTCTCAGAGTCTGTTCATAGGTTGATGAAATTGCTATATATATATATATATAACTGTCTCTAAAGTAATATTAAAATAAATATGACCATTTCAGTCCTATTAAAAGAAATTTACTAATTCAACACTGCCTATTATAATAATGACATAGAGCTTGAATTAAAAATTTGAAGCAGAAAAAAAAAAAAGATAATCTAAACTAATCTCAGCTCTGCCCTTTTAAGCTGCCTGATTTGGGGTAAGGACCTGCTCTACAGTTCCACTTCACAATGTGTAAAATAAGCATAAAAATGATAGTAGTAACCATTGAGAGAGTCAGTTCCTCAATGTCCTGGAAGTCCAGGATCTCCAAGGAGAAAGGGGTCTTGGGCTATCAAAGAGGAGAAATGGGTCTGGGGTTCTCAAAGAGGAAAAAAACATACTTCTTTTTTTTTTTCCCCTAAATGTCTTCAGTTCAGTTCAGTCACTCAGTCATGTCTGACTCTTTGTGACCCCATGGACTGCAACACAACAGGCCTCCCTGTCCATCACCAACTCCTGGAGTTTATCCAGATTCATGTCCATTGAGTCGGTGATGCCATCCAATCATCTCAACCTCTGTCATCCCCTTTTCCTCCAACCTTCAATCTCTCCCAGCATCAGGGTCTTTTCCAATGAGTCAGTTCACGAACCAGTTCGCATCAGGTGGCCAAGCCATATTATTTGGAGTTTCAACTTCAACATCAGTCCTTCCAATGAATACCCAGGACTGGTCTCCTTTAGGATGGACTGGTTGGATCCCCTTGCAGTCCAAGGGACTCTCAAGAGTCTTCTCCAACACCACAGTTCAAAAGCATCAATTCTTCGGTGCTCAGCTTTCCTTATACATACATACATGACTACTGGAAAAAACATAGCTTTGACTAGACAGAACTTTGTTGACGAAGTGATGTCTCTACTTTTTAATATGCTATCCAGGTTGGTCATAACTTTTCTCCCAAGGAGGAAGTGTCTTAATTTCACGGCTGTGGTCACCATCTGCAGTAGTTTGGAGCCCGAGAAAATAGTCTGTCACTGTGTCAATTATTTCCCATTCTATTTGTCATGAAGTGATGGGACTGAATTCCATGATCTTCGTCTTCTGGATGTTGAGTTTTAAGGCAACTTTTTCACTCTCCTCTTTTCACTTTCACCAAAAGGCTATTTAGTTCTTCTTCACTTTCTGCCATAAGTGTGATATCATCTACATATATGAGGTTATTGTTATTTCTCCCAGCAACCTTGATTCCAGCTGGTGCTTCATCCAGCCCAGTGTTTCTCATGATGTACTCTGCATATAAGTTAAATAAACAGAGCACCAATATACAGCCTTGACGTACTTCTTTCCCGATTTGGAACCAGTCTGTTGTTTCATGTCCAGTTATAACTGTTGCTTCCTGATCTGCACACAGATTTCTCAGGAGGCAGGTCAGGTAGTCTGGCATTTCCATTTCTTTCAGAATTTTCCACAGTTTATTGTGATCCACACAGTCAAAGGCTTTGGCATTGTCAATAAAGCAGAAGCATGTGTCTTTCTGGAACTCTTTCACTTTCTTGATGATCCAAAGGATGTTGGCAATTTGATCTCTGGTTCCTCTGCCTTTTCTAAAACCAGCTTGAACATCTGGAAGTTCATGGTTCATGAACTGTTAAAGCCTGCCTTGGAGAATTTTAAGCATTACTTTCCTATTGTGTGAGATGAGTGCAATTGTGTGGTAGTTTGAGCATTCTTTGGCATTGCCTTTCATTGGGATTGGAATGAAAACTGACATTTTCCAGTCCCGTGGCTACTGCTGAGTTTCCCAAATTTCCTGGCATATTGAGTACAGCACTTTCACAGCATCATTTTTAGGATTAGAAATAGCTCAACTGGAATTCCATCACCTCCACTAGCTTTGTTCATAGTGATGTTTCCTAAGTCCCATTTACTTCACATTCCAGGATGTCTGGCTCTAACTGAGTGATAACACAATTGTGATTATCTGGGTCATTGACATCTTTTTTGTATTGTTCTTCTGCATATTCTTGCCACCTCTTCTTAATATCTTCTGCTTCTGTTAGGTCCATACCATTTCTGTCCTTTACTGAGCCCATCTTTGCATGAAATATTCCCTTGCGTTCCCTAATTTTCTTTAAGAGATCTCTAGCCTTTCCCATTCTATTGTTTTCCTCTATATATTTGCTTTGATTACTGAGGAATGCTTTCTTTTCTCTCCTTGCTCTTCTTTGGAACTCTTCGTGCAAATGGGTGTATCTTTCCTTTTCTTATTTGCCTTTCATTTCTCTTCTTTTCAAAGCTATTTGTAAGACCTCCTCAGAAAACCATTGTGCCTTTTTCAATTTCTTTTACTTGGGGATGTTCTTGATCACTGCCTCCTGTACAATGTCAGGAGCCTCTGTCTATAGTTCTTCAGGTACTCTGTCTGTCAGATCTAATCCCTTGAATCTATTTGTCACTCCCTCTGTATAATTGTAAGGGATTTGATTTAGAGATATATCTTAGTTAGTATAACAATAAATCTTGCTGGAAGACATGTTTCTGCTTAACAAGAACTTTCTGTATATTATGGGAGTGGATCTGGAAAGATATTTCTATTGTTAGTTCTAATCCTCTCATCTTAAAATGTAAATTATGGGAGTGGGTCTAGTAATATCTTTACAGCCTTGAGACATTATTTTGATTTATTGTAATAACCAACTGACAAAGTGTACAATTCCCTTTTCTAAGGCTAGTAAGGGGTGCAGTGAAACTAAATCATGCTGTGTAGGGCCACCCAAGATGGATGGGTCATGGTGGAGAGGTCTGACAGAATCTGGTCCACTGGGAAAGGGAATGGAAAACCACTTCAGTTATTTTTGCCTTGAGAACCCCATGAACAGTATGAAAAGGCAAAATGATAGGATACTGAAAGAGGAACTCCCCAGGCTGGTAGGTGCCCAATATGCTACTGGAGACCAGTGGAGAAATAACTACAGAAAGAATGAAGGGATGGAGCCAAAGCAAAATCAATATGCAGTTGTGGATGTGACTGGTGATAGAAGCAAGGTCCGATGCTATAAAGAGCAATATTGCATAGGAACCTGGAATGTTAGGTCCATGAATCAAGGCAAATTGGAAGTTGTCAAAAAGAAGATGGCAAGAGTGAATGTCGACATTCTAGGAATCAGTGAACTAAAATGGACTGGAATGGGTGAATTTAACTCAGATGACCATTATGTCTACTACTGTGGGCAGGGATCCCTTAAAAGAAATGGAGTAGCCATCATGGTCAACAAGAATCTGAATTGCAGTACTTGGATGCAATCTTAAAAATGACAGAATGATCTCTGTTCGTTTCCAAGAAAAACCATTCAATATCATGGTAATACAAGCCTATGCACCAACCAGTAACTCTGAAGAAGCTGAAGTTGGATGGTTTATAAAGATCTACAAGAACTTTTAGAATTAAAATCCACAAAAGATGTCCTTTTCATTATAGGGGGCTGGAATGCAAAAGTAGGAAGTCAAGAAATACCTAGAGTAGCAGGCAAATTTGGCCTTGGAGTACAAAATGAAGCAGGGCAAAGCCTAATAGAGTTTTGCCAAGATAACACACTGGTCATAGCAAACACCCTCTTACAGCAACACAAGAGAAGACTCTACACATGGACATTACCAGATGGTCAACACTGAAATCAGGTTGATTATATTCTTTGCAGCCAAAGATGGAGAAGCTCTATACAGTCAGCAAAAACAAGACCAGGAGCTGACTGTAGCTCAGATCATGAACTCCTTATTGCCAAATTTAGACTTAAATTGAAGAAAGTAGGGAAAACCACTAGACCATTCAGGTATGACCTAATCAAGTCCCTTATGACTATACAGTGGAAGTGAGAATTAGATGTAAGGGACTAGATCTGATAGACAGAGAGCCTGATGAACTATGGACAGAGGTTCATGACATTGTACAGGAGACAGGGATCAAGACCATCCCCATGGAAAAGAAATGCAAAAAGATAAAATGGTTGTCTGAAGAGGCCTTACAAATAGCTGTGAAAAAAAGAGAAGTGAAAAGCAAAGGAGAAAAGGAAAGATATTCCCATTTGAATGTAAAATTCCAAAGAATAGCCAGGAGAGATAAGAAAGCCTTCTTCAGTGATCAATGCAAAGAAAAAGAGGAAAACAACAAAATGGGAAAGGCTAGAGATCTCTTAAAGAAAATTAGGGAATCCAAGGGAATATTTCATGCAAAGATGGGCTCAATAAAGTACAGAAATGGTATGGACCTAACAGAAGCAGAAGATATTAAGAAGAGATGGCAAGAATCCACAGAAGAAATGTAGAAAAAAGATCTTCATGACCCAGATAATCACAATGGTGTGATCACTCACCTAGAGCCAGACATCCTGGAATGTGAAGTCAAGTGGACCTTAGAAAGCATCACTATGAACAAAGCCAGTGGGGGTGATAGAATTCCAGTTGAGCTATTTCAAATCCTGAAAGATGATGCTGTGAAAGTGCTGCACTCAATATGCCAGCAAATTTAGAAAACCCAGCAGTGGCCACAGGGCTGGAAAAGGTCAGTTTTCATTCCAATATCAAAGAAAGGCATTCCCAAAGATTGCTCAAACTACCACACAATTGCACTCATCTCACACGCTAGTATAATAATGCTCAAAATTCTCCAAGCCAGGCTTCAGCAATATGTGAACCATGAACTTCCAGATGTTCAAGCTGGTTTTAGAAAGGGCAGAGGAACTAGAGATCTAATTGCCAATATCTGCTGGATCATCGAAAAAGCAAGAGAGTTCCAGAAAAGCATCTATTTTTGCTTTATTGTTGGTCCTTTATTGGACCGGAACCTGGTGGTTCGGAGTGGACGATGAGAGAGTGAAAGAAGGAAAGAGGCTAATATTTCCTGGGTTACATAGCTGACTTTTGCACTCCAGGGAACCAGCCAGAAATAGAGAGAGAGAGAGGGGGAGAGAGAGAGAGAGAGAGAAAGAAAGAAAGAAAGACAGACAGACAGACACAGGGACTCAAGCTCTGATGGAACAAAGGTGTTTTAATCAACATGGTGTGGGCATATATACTGTCTTACAAGGTATTTATTCTCAGCAAAGGTAAAGATTAAAATTCTTACAAATTATAAGACTTACAAAACATATGTAAGGTGATCCTTATCAAACAGAGTTGTAAACAATCACTTTTACCATATGGTTCATAAAAAGGAAAAGGGTACCTAACACCGTATTGAAAAACTAACGAGGGACATACTTGGATTCCTCAGCCCCGGGAAAGGCGTGCCTCCCCTCTTAATTCCTGAATATTCAGAAATTAATAAGGGCCAGAAGTTTCCTGAAAGATCCAAAACAGCACACAGGAAGCCTCCTGTTAAATGCTTCCTGACATTTTATTGACTATGTGAAAGCCTTTGACTGTGTGTATCATAATAAACTGTGGAAAATTCTGAAAGAGATGGGAATACCAGACCACTTGACCTGCCTCTTGAGAAACCTGTATGCAGGTCAGGAAGCAACAGTTAGGACTGGACATGGAACACAGACTGGTTCCAAATAGGGAAAGGAGTATATCAAGGCTTTATATTGTCACCCGGCTTATTTAACTTATATGCAGAGTACATCATGAGGAATGCTGGGCTGGAGGAAGCACAAGCTGGAATCAAGATTGCCGGGAGAAATATCAATAATCTCTGATATGCAGATGACACCACCCTTATGGCAGAAAGTGAGGAAGAACTAAAGAACCTCTTGATGAAAGTGAAAGAGGAGAGTGAAAAAGTTGGCTTAAAGCTCAACATTCAGAAAACTAAGATCATGGTATCCAGTCCCATCACTTCATGGGAAATAGATGGAGAAACAGTGGAAACAGTGGCTGACTTTATTTTTCTGGGCTCCAAAATCACTGCAGATGGTGACTGCAGCCATGAAATCAAAAGATGCTTACTCCTTGGAAGGAAAGTTATGACCAATCTAGGTAGCATATTAAAAAGCAGAGACATTATTTTGCCAACAAAGGTCCATATAGTCAAGGCTATGGATTTTCCAGTGGTCATGTATGGATGTGAGAGTTGGACTGTGAAGAAAGCTGAGTGCCGAAAAATTGATGCTTTTGAACTGTGGTGTTGGAGAATGCTTGAGAGTCCCTTGGCATGCAGGGAGATCCAGCCAGTCCATCCTAAAGGAGATCAGTCCTGGGTGTTCACTGGAAGAACTGATGCTGAAGCTGAAACTCCAATACTTTGGCCACCTCATGTGAAGAGTTGACTGATTGGAAAACACCCTGATGCTGGGAGGGATTAGAGGCAGGAGAAGAAGGGGACAACAGAGGATTAGATGGCTGGATGGCATCACCGACTCGACGGACATGAGCTTTGAATAAACTCCGGGAGTTTCTGATGGACAGGGAGGCCTGGCGTGCTGCAATTCACGGGCTCTCAAAGAGTCGGACATGATGAGCGACTGAACTGAACTGAACTGAAGGTGTGCACTCTCCATCCCCCTTCGGAAGTCTGTGTCAGAAGTTTTCTCTGTCCCTTTTCTTACTTTAATAAAATTCTGCTCCACGAAAGTTCTTGAGTGATCAAGCCTGGCCCCTTGTCCTGACGCCAAATCTTCAAAGATCAGGAATCTGACACCATTCACTGTAAGCTATCACCACCTTGCAAGTTTTTAATAGAGCTTATATAACAAAGTATCTTCCATTAACAATTAACTTTAGATAATATTATTATTATATTATTACTATTAAATAATAAGATTTTTCTTATCTATTTTATGGATGAAATAATACTATTTACATAGGTTGTAATCATATCATGCATATAGCAGTCAACCATTAAGTGTATATTTATTAGTTATCATAAAGTTATTAGATTTAAAAGTATGTTAATTTTATTACAGTAGCTTCTGTATATTTTCATTACTTTCCCATTATCAATGCTCTGTTACACATTATGTCAATTATTATAAATAGCCTGATTTTAGTGATCCTTTGTGTCTTCCATCTCCTTACTTAAACTCAGCACACTTCATACAGATCACTCAAGGGTCATTCCTAGAATTATATCCTCCAGTCACTCTTTCTCAAATCTGTCTTCATCCTTATACTCTCACATTCTCAATTACCATGCATGCTTTCCAATTTCCTAAGAATAAAGGGAAAATCACTTGCCTTTACATTCATAGCTTTTACAACCTTTTTCTACCTTTCACTTCAGGTTGGTTGCAACTATATGAGAGATCTATTAATTCATTTTAGATTCTGAGCATCTCACATGATTAAATGTGCATAGACAATCCCCTGCCTGTGTGTTCAGATTTCCTCACGTATCTAACTTTAAATATTATTCACTCCTGCCCTTGAGAGGATTTAGTAGATCAGAAACTTTTTTTCCTATATCAAAAGAAAAACTGAAAATAACTTGGAATTCAATAGAATCAAACCATTTATCTTTTTATTACATGTAGTGGCTTAGTGAACTCACAGTTGAGCTAATAGAAAGTATTTTTTCAGGTAATGTAATTAATCATAATATAAGATACATGAAGAATTGGAGAATAGGAACATGACTGAATTTATTCCCGTGGGGCTCACACAGAATCCAAAGATGCAGAAGATCATATCTGTTGTGTTTTTTTTGTCATCTACATCATCACTGTTGTAGGAAATGTGCTCATCATGGTAGCCATCATAGTCAGTCCATTACTGAGTTCCTCCATGTATTTTTTTCCTGGCCTGTCTCTCTTTTATTGATACTTGCTATTCCTCTGTGAATATCCTTAACTGATCACAGATTCACTCCATGAAAAGAAGATCATCCTATTCAATGGATGCATGACCCAAATCTTTGGGGAACATTTCTTTGGAGGTACTGAAGTCATCCTGCTTATGGGATGACCTATGATAGCGATGTGGCCCTTTGCAAGCCCTTGCACTATACAAGTGTCATGAACTGGCAGATGTGTGGGCTGCTAATGGAGTGACATAAGTCTGAGGTTTTCTTCATGGGATCATGCAGATCTTTTTCATCTTCAAATTACCCTTCTGTGACCTTGATGTCATAGACTACTTTTTGTGTGATCTGAATCCTTTGCTCAATAATGCCTGCACTGATACTCACAGTCTAGGATTCTATGTTGTTGCCAAAAGTGGATTCCTCTGTCTGTTAAACTTCCTCCTCTTGATGGGCTCCTATGTGGTCATTCTGCACTCCGTAAGGAATCACAGTTTGGAGGCAAGGTACAAGGCCCTCTCCATTCGTGTCTCCCCCATCATAGTTGTTATCATACCTCTTGCGCCCTGCACATTTGTGTACCTGAGACCATCAGTTACTTTACCTATTGATAAAGCAGTTGCTGTATTCTACATTTTAATAACTTCCATGCTAAATCCCTTCATCTACACCTTGAGAAATGCCCAGATGAAAAATGCCATTAGGTATTTGTGTAATAGATAAGTGATTTCAGGTGATGAAAAAAAAAAAAAAAGAAGAAGAAGCATGGAGCCCAGCACTGATTCCATTGATGCAAATGTCAAAAATGTATTACTGATGCTTTCAGCAAAGAATATCTTTGAGATAAAAGGAACATAAACATCCAGTATACATCATAGATTCTACAAGGGGAGAAGAAATGGGTGCAAGAAAAGTGAGGACAATTTGGATATCTCACACTTCATGATTCTAAAGCTTACTGTAAAGCCACAATAATCAAAAGAGTGTGTTACTGGCATAAAGACAGGGTATAGAACAATAGAAAAGAGAGCCAGCAATAAACCATTACATGAATGGTTAAATGACTTTAAAAGTATGCCAACTTCATCTAACTTCAAAAGCAATTTTTCAACATATTTACTTGGCAAAACTAGATGGCTATGTGTAAAAGAATGAAGGGAGGTCCTTAGCTTTCATCATATCACAATATATTCAACTGGATCAAAGACCTTAGCATAAAAGCTAAAATAATGAAACATTTAGTAAAAATAGAGAGAAAAAGATTCAGGCCATTAGATTAGGCAATGATTTTTTTTTTAATGACACCAAAAACAAAGGCAAAAGAAAAAAAATAGGTAAATAAGACTGTATCATAATTTAAAACTATTATTTGTCAAAGGATACAATCAGCAGAGAGGAAAGGCAATCCACAAAATGGAAGGAAACAAAGACACATCTGATAAGGAGTTCATATCCAGACTATATAAGGAATTTCTGCAAATCAATAAACTAATAATAATGCAATTAATAAATGGGCAAAGAACTTGAAATGAACTTTTATTCCAAATCTGTATAACCATGTTCTTTACAGTATTATTCAGAAGAGTCAAATGTTTAAGCAAACAAGGTATCCATTATCTCATGAATAGATAAACAAAATGTGGTATACAGTCAATAGAATATTATTCAGTGTTAAAAAGGAGCAAGTGTACTCATGGTACAACACAGATAAATTGTGAGGATGTGTTAAATAAGTCATTCATTTCTCATAAAATTTACCTTTTCTAATAGGTTTATACTTACAGGTGAAGTGAAGTGAAAGTCACTCAGCTATGTCCAGCTCTTTGCAACCCCATGGACTGTACAGTCCACAGAATTCTCCAGGCCAGAATACTGGACTGGGTAGTCATTCCCTCCTTCAGGGGAGCTTCCCAATCCAGGGATCAAACCCAAGTCTCCCACATTGTAGGCTGATTCTTTACTGTCTGACCCACTAGGGAAACCCTAGTGGTAGGGTTGTTTGTAGGTACCTTACATTCAGTTCCTCCTATTAGCAGATTTTATTATTACAGTACATATGTCGCAGCTAATTAAAGACCATATCACATGTTTTAGCTAAAATCCATACTTTAACTAGATTCGTTAGTCTTCACTAATGCCATGTTTCTCCTCCATAATGTGATCCAAAAAACACATTATATTCACTTTTCAAGTTCTTTTCTGCTCTTCCAGACAGTGAGAATTTCTCTGACTTTTCTCGTTTTGAATGACCTAGACCTTGATAGCTTTGAAGAGGACTAGTCAGACATTTTGTATTAAAACCCTCCATTGGGGTTTGTCTGACATTTTGCTCACAATTAGACCAAGATTATAGGTTATTGGAGAAACACCCAGAGAGAAAGTGCTATTTTCATCATACTATATCAGCAGGTAAATGCTCTCAATGTGATGTATCACTGTACTGTGAATCCTGATCACCTGAGGTACTGTTTGTCATAATTTCCACCCACCCCTGTAAATTTACTCTTTTCCCTCATTCCATTCTGTGTTCTTTGGAAGGAAGTCGCTTAAGTGTTTGAGGGTAGAATAGCTACATAACTTGTTTGGAATTCTTCTGTCTATTCTCACCTAGTTATTTATATAGTTATTTATTTAATTATTTACATCATTGTAACTCACAGATATTTATATCTTGATCTTTGCATTATATCTCAGTTCAATGTTTATTTTCTTGCTGACATTTTCCTTAGCACTGGGCATTGGGAGCCCTCTTATTTGGCCCCTATGTCCCTTTGGGTTATTTTCATCAATGTATATGAAGGGAAGGGACACTCAAGGAAATGGCCTTCTCCAGAATTCTATGCACATCATCCACATGTAAATACTCCTACAGGGAAGGAAAAATAGATACACTTGCCCAGTCAAAATCTTATATGGGGTGGATTTCAGAATGTGTGGGGTGAATCTGGAATAAACTCTGTCTGCTAATGTGCAGGTGAGGACCTAAGTATTATCATGAAATCAAACAATCCCTGGTTCCAGATAAACCGAATTTTAGGATGACTTATTTTATTCTCAGCTGAGTAAATGGTGTTCAAAATTTCCTTGGGCTGAAAAGAGGGCAACTGAACATCCTAACCTCTGCATGAATTCTTACAGAGCTAACATGACTTTTATTGAAGAGTAACGGTTTATATGATACTTGGAGAAAGTGAATCTGACTAATGACACTGTGAGTGTCTAATATATATAACACAGCTATGGTAGAATAGAAAGTTTAGAACATTTCTAGGTGTATTTTGTATTCTAAAGTCAGATGATGGAAATAAATGCCTTGCACAGCAGCTTCTGAAGAAAATGAGCACTGCTTGGTAGGAGTACTGGGACTGAGGATGTGAGACATCAGTAAATAGAAATAATATCTGTGAGTTTCAGGATATATTCCATAGATATGATAATTTGTGGTGGATGTAGTAGAATGCAGACTTCCGTTTTCCTCAATGGCATCCAAGTAGAGTGTAGTGAGAAACACTGTTAGGCTGTATGCACAGATTTCCTTAAAGCTTTTGTTCATTCAACAGATATTGGTCAAGCACCTACTATTTTCTAGGTGCTCAAATTCAGTAGTTTATGGGTAAAAATTCTGCTCCTGGTTTTTTCATTCCAACTAGTGTCATTTTTATACATGCAATTTTAATGTATGCATATGTACCTACGTAGTTATATAGATATAAACATGTTATGTGAATGATTCAAATGTGACTATCTATTATCAATCTATATATATGTATACATATATAAATATAGGTGAGAAATATTTATATAATATTCTTCATATACATAAACAGCAAAAATTTTTTCACTTGATTGTTGAAGAGTCTTGGCAAGAGTATACTTGGAAAACACCTAATTAGACAAGTAAACTGTAGTTAAATATCGTGTGCTGTTCAATGCGATTAAAAAGCAGTGAGCTCTGTAACTGCCTCTACTTGCCTGAGCATCTTACTTTGCTCTCAAGTCTGCTACTCTCTCCAAAATATCACCGTCACCCCTGCCTAAATAAGAAGGTAACCATTATGGCCTAATGATGTGCAACTGTGAATAATAGTCCATTAACTAAGATGAGGTTTCAAAACACATTAATTTTTTAGTAGAATAAATTTAATCTTTTTGAGAAGGTCCAGAGTCTTGGGCATTCAGTAGAGGCTTGTTGAACAAAAATTTTTCAACATCAGAATAAGAAATGATGTCTGACCATGATCATTGCAGTTCCGTGCTTTCTAGACTAAAACTAGTTAAAAGAAATATTTTTAATACAACACATGAAAATGATGTATTTCCAAATTATCAAAGAGTATATCTTAAAAATTAGGCATGGCTCAGGTAGCTGATGCCAGCAAAAGTTTCCTCACACAGAGGATACAAATATATGCTCTTGCTGACATTCTTCTAAATATATATTATTAATATATGGGTATATGTATGTAACATATATTGTCTGATTTAATTGACTTATCATTTGAGCATATAATTCTATCCTCTTACTTTTCACTTTGAAATAGACTTTAGACAGCATTGCTTGTGTATCTGCTTTCTTTTCATGAATGGCTCTATCAATTGATGGTATTACTGTAATTACCATCTTTATTCATTAAACTCCTTTCAGATGTGTTTTAAGTCCTTTTTTATCTTTTGCTACCAAAGAAAGTGTTGCAGTGGTAGTTATTGTCCTTGTGAGTGAGAGTATCTGTAGGGAATGACTTCACTAGATCCATGTCTATGTGCAGTTGTAATATTATGGATGGTGAAAATTGCCTCTTAAGAGATTGTGCCCAATAACACTCCTACAAATATGAGGCTGACTAACACCCACAACTCATCAGCACTCTATGTCAAAAGACTTGCACCACAAAGAACACTTTATAAAAAAAAGATGAAAATATCGTCTAAATGGACATTAAATTTGAATGTATTAACTAGTGAATACATTTTAGGACATTTTCTTTTCTTTTTTTTTTTTTTTCATTTATTTTTATTAGTCAGAGGCTAATTACTTTACAATATATTAGTGGTTTTTGCCATACATTGACATGAATCAGCCATGGATTTACTTGTGTTCCCCATCCCGATCCCCCCTTCTACCTCCCTCCCCATCCCATCCCTCTGTGTCTTCCCAGTGCACCAGCCCCGAGAACTTGTCTCATGCATCCAACCTGGGCTGGTGACCTGTTCCACCCTTGATAGTATACTTGTTTCAATGCTGTTCTCTCAGATCATCCCACCCTCGCCTTCTCCCACAGAGTCCAAGAGTCTCTTCTGTACATCTGTGTCTCTTATTCTGTTTTGCATATAGGGTTATCATTACTATCTTTTTAAATTCCATATATATGCATTAGTATACTGTATTGGTCTTTATCTTTCTGGCTTACTTCACTGTGTATAATGGGCTCGAGTTTCATCCATCTCATTAGAACTGATTCAAATGAATTCTTTTTAATGGCTGAGTAATATTCCATGGTGTATATGTACCATAGCTTCCTTATCCATTCATCTGCTGATGGGCATCTAGGTTGCTTCCATGTCCTGGCTATTATAAACAGTGCTGCGATGACATTGGGGTGCATGTGTCTCTTTCAGATCTGGTTTCCTTGGTGTGTATGCCCAGAAGTGGGATTGCTGGGTCATATGGCAGTTCTATTTCCAGTTTTTTAAGGAATCTCCACACTGTTCTCCATAGTGGCTGTACTAGTTTGCATTCCCACCAACAGTGTAAGAGGGTTCCCTTTTCTCCACACCCTCTCCAGCATTTATTGCTTGTAGACTTTTGGATAGCAGCCATCCTGACTGGCGTGTAATGGTACCTCATTGTGGTTTTGATTTGCATTTCTCTGATAATGAGTGATGTTGAGCATCTTTTCATGTGTTTGTTAGCCATCTGTATGTCTTCTTTGGAGAAATGTCTGTTTAGTTCTTTGGCCCATTTTTTGATTGGGTCATTTATTTTTCTGGAATTGAGCTGCAGGAGTTGCTTGTATATTTTTGAGATTAATCCTTTGTCTGTTGCTTCATTTGCTATTATTTTCTCCCAATCTGAGGGCTGTCTTTTCACCTTGCTTATAGTTTCCTTTGTTGTGCAAAAGCTTTTAAGTTTAATTAGGTCCCATTTGTTTATTTTTGCTTTTATTTCCAATATTCTGGGAGGTGGGTCATAGAGGATCCTGCTGTGATTTATGTTGGAGAGTGTTTTGCCTACGTTTTCCTCTAGGAGTTTTATAGTTTCTGGTCTTACATTAATATCTTTAATCCATTTTGAGTTTATTTTTGTGTATGGTGTTAGAAAGTGTTTTAGTTTCATTCTTTTACAAAGGGTTGACCAATTTTCCCAGCACTACTTATTAAAGAGGTTGTCTTTTTTCCATTGTATATCCTTACCTCCTTTGTCGAAGATAAGTTGTCCATAGATATGTGGATTCATCTCTGGGCTTTCTATTCTGTTCCATTGATCTATATTTCTGTCTTTGTGCCAGTACCATACTGTCTTGATGACTGTGGCTTTGTAGTAGAGTCTGAAGTCAGGCAGGTTGATTCCTCCAGTTCCATTCTTCTTTTCAAGATTGCTTTGGCTATTCGAGGTTCTTTTTTATTCTCCATACAAATTGTGAAATTCTTTGGCTAGTTCTGTGAAAAATACCGTTGGTAGCTTGATGGGGATTGCATTGAATCTATAGATTGCTTTGGTTAGAATAGCCATTTTGACAATATTGATTCTTCCAATCCATGAACACGGTATGTTTCTCCATCTGTTTGTGTCCTCTTTGATTTCTTTCATCAGTGTTTTATAGTTTTCTATGTATAGGTCTTTGTTTCTTTAGGTAGATATACTCCTAAGTATTTTATTCTTTTTGTTGCAATGGTGAATGGTATTATTTCCTTAATTTCTCTTTCTGTTTTTTCATTGTTAGTATATAGGAATGCAAGGGATTCTGATGTGTTAATTTATATCTGCAACTTTACATATTCATGATTCAGTTCTAGTAATTTTCTGGTAGAGTCTTTAGGCGTTTTTATATAGAGGATCATGCATCTGCAAACAGTGAGAGTTTCTCTTCTTCTTTTCCTATCTGGATTCCTTTTACTTCTTTTTCTGCTCTGATTGCTGTGGCCAAAACTTCCAACACTATGTTGAATAGTAGTGGTGAGAGTGGGCACCCTTGTCTTGTTCTGATTTCAGGGGAAATGCTTTCAATTTTTCACCATTGAGGGTGATGCTTGCTGTGGGTTTGTCATATGTAGCTTTTATTATGTTGAGGTATGTTCCTTCTATTCTTGCTTTCTGGAGAGTTTTCATCATAAATGGT